>NC_054741.1:82761134-83070023 GCF_018143015.1 Lytechinus variegatus
GTCATTGTCACGACTATCAACAGTTTGGATTTTATTTTGCTTTGTCTTTAGAGAAAATCATCACAAACGGATTATTTCTACATCATTCAATGTTTTATTTTCTTGACAGTCGAATATTTAATCAGTATTTGACAAGACATCTGCCAAACTCGAGCTTGAATTCATTTTCATAATGATCCTCCCCTTCCAATCTTGCTCACTATACCCTTAATGCACAAACACATAATTATCTTGAAAGTGAAAGTGTATAGATAAAATATGACTCCTATATCATTAAACACTTTATTAATCACCAGCATAATCTGTACTTGTAGCTCATAACTCATGGATATAACGTGTATAATGGTTTTTCTTTCACGAAACTTGAAATAGAAAGTAGTTTATATCGATGAAAGATATATGCCAAAATCTGTAAGACTCTTGTTTTAAAGTTAATACTCACCGCTTATCATCAAAACAGAGGTGAAATTACTCCAACTCCAGACATCCCCCCCCCCCGATAAAAATAAAAATAAAATTATTTATATGTTTATTATTTTGTTATTCAGATAAATGAATGAATTAATTATGGTAGGATGGGAAATATGGCGTTAAAATAATTGCAAAATCATACGATTTAATATGTCAATAACCATATCTGAGTGAAATGCGAATGTGAAGTTCAAACAATTTAAATCATTTTTCTTTAATCATGTTTAATTGAAAACAGGGAAATTGTTAGACGTACCCTAACACCAAATAGCCACCAAATAGCCACCAAATAACCAGCAAATGACCTTGGCCAAAATAAGTTCCATCAGTGCTTTGGTTTGCGAATTGTCCTTACAAATGTCAAATTCGGAAAATTTGGAAAACAATTAAATAATCAATTTTGTCGTAAAATGCACGTATTCTCAACTTCGATTACATATAGGATGATGTCATATAATTTGGGTAACTGAGAAGCACAATGAACGGCATTATCGAGAATCACGGTGTGTTCTGAAGCAAAACACCTAACTGGAAAGCAGTGATAACGCATTGTTGTATTCTGATTCTTCACAACTTCCAAATAGTATGTCGTTGTCTTGACAATAAAGAAATAATTTCTTACCCGTCTAAAATTGTCCTCAGCCTTCTTTACGTTGAATCGGCGTGCTATAATAAAATATTAACAAACGTTTTTTTTTTATATTCTATTAGAATATACAGATGTTTGATTTCTAAGCATGTGGAATCGTACAAGCCACATGATGTAGTTTTGAAGTAATTTTGAAGTCAATAAAAATATTTTGGTTAGCGTTGCTTTTCTTTTATTACTGTGTTCAAAATAATACAACAAATTTGATTACATATGCAATATACAAAATAATCTATAATATAAACAATATTAGTAGTACAAAAAACGCTTTTTATATATAACCAAACAATAATTATCAATCGATGTGAGTGGTTAAGGTTGAAATTAATAGCGGCCTCATTTTGAACCCTTTAATGCATTTTCGGATTCCTTAATTGTTTTTTTCTTTCCATCACTCCTATATCAGTTGAAAAGTTTTTGATTTGAGGTTGACGATATTGGAACTGGTATTCAAGTGTAGTGCCTTTATAAAGAAACTATGACAATGACTGTAATGGCATAATCATGGAGAACATTGCTGATATCTTATCTGCTCTGATTACAGAATCCCTGTAAAGGCGGGAAGTTTATTTAAAATAAGTTATTATTCAAATTCATATCAGGACACCATTCCCCCGGACATTTACCCTTTAGGACATCCACCCCCTAGGAAAAAGAACCCCCTAGGACATCTACCCCCCCCCCTTCTCTGGACATGTAACCCCCGGGCATCTACCCCCAGACAACTATCCCCCGGACATCTACTCACCGGACATCTACACCCCCGGGGTATATATGTCCGGGCAGTGGCTGACCGTGACCCGGAGGAGACAAAGCATTGGGGGGCCGGGCACAGCATTGTTCACAGACAATGCAGTGCCCCCCATGCTTTGTCTCCTCCGGTTCACGGTCCGCTACTGCATGTGTCCGGGGGTAGATGTCCGGGGGTATTTGTCCTAGGGGGAACTTGTCCAGGGGGAGGATGTCCTATAGGGTGGATGTCCAGGGGGTAGATGTCTTAGTGTCGTGCTAAATAATAATAATAATAATAACACAGTTCTTGTGTAGCGCATATCACATTACGTCATAACGTCCCTATGCTTTCAAAGGACTTGGATATGAGATTATTCCAATTTCACCATTGAATTATATAATATTGTCAAATGCTTACAATCCTTGCTGGAAGGAAAACGGCGTCAAATAGCGTGATCACTGTAAATATTATCCACATAATGTTCACACTGTGGATGCCACGACAGTGTGACTGTTCACAGCATGTTCACATGGTTGACTATGTGAATGTGTGATTCACACTGTTGAAATGCTCAATAATAATCAAATGAAAATAAAAATAGTTAAAGGAGCAAGATTAGTAGCCATCTAGGTACAACTGATGTCTAACCATATTATTATCATCATCTTAAGATGATTTTAAAAAAATCATTTTTTTTTCTAAAAATAAGTCAAATATGGACTAATAACAGTCGGAAGCTGTGCGTAAAGTTTTAAGGCCTGGTGCCACTGGCCGACGGATTCAAAACGTATTCATAACGAACACATCAGACGAGCAATATTTTGCGGGTGGTTCCATCCGTTTTCATTCGGTCCAGAAAAATTGACAAAATTCCTTTTATCATGTGAACAACTTTCCCATTGTTTTATATGTATTTCACTTAAAATGCTTTTTTTATAACACCTATCAGTAGATCGTTAATTCTTTCTATAGGAGGGCATGTAATGCAGATTTAAAAAATACATCATGGATAAAAGAGTTTGTATCAGTTCAGTTTCAGTTCAGTTTGGTTTATTTCATTTCAACTCAAATCAATTTTAACAGCAAAAGAAATCATTACAAGATATAAATGAATATGCAAGTATATACAGTATGACAATGTGGCATATATAAGTAAATATATACAATAGACACGAAACAATATAATCATTATATAATCTTTACTATTTAAATAAATGTTGAGGAAATGGAGGGATCCACTAAAAAGCAGGGCTTGTTGAGTGTGGATTCCTCAAAGAATAAGTTAAAAGACAGGTTTGTAGGTATAAGTATAAATGCAAGAACGAGAAAAAAAAGTCGAAGAAAGCTATTGTGATGGATGGAGTACGGAAATGATGGATGAAAGTGAAAAGATAGATAGATTGTATCACCATGAGAAAGAGCAAAAAGACACGTTTTGGGGTATTTTATAGTCCATCATCAAAGGGAAAGTTGTTCACATGTGACATCACACATATGCGTCGCATTGCCATGCAACCGGAGGATCTCCATAGCATTAGTGATCGCAACATTCAAATGCTCATAACTTTCTCATTATTTGTCCGATTTTTCTTTGATTTTTCTCTCTCAAAAAAGCCCACTCGTTCCTAGGGTTTCATTTCCTATATAAGCAAACATTCGTTTCTTACACCTATATTCTCACCTCTTAAGAATCGTAACAAGCAGTGATCATCATGATCTTCTTGTAAGACATCATGAAGATTTGATCTCATCTGAGAAGAAATTGGAATGTGACAAAAAATGGTTAATATATTCAAGATATTTCACTTGTTTATTTATTTCTGACTGAGATCAAATTATCATGGTCAAGGAGTAAGCCTAAGAGCGTACATAATGAGTCAAAAACTAGAGAATATAATTTTTTTCTGAAAATCAATGAAAGATAAATATTTAATTTTCAACATTTTTCTCATGGTGAAATGTTAAACATATCGGTTTCCCCGTAAGATTATTATATTCTATTATTTAGTTTTTTTCATTTAGTTCATTCTCGGACCTAATTATAAATAATGTATAGCCAAGTTAACCTCCCGACTAGTATAAGTGGTGAAATGTTGATGAATACTTACCGCATTAAGCGCGTCGGCCTGTTTGGCACTCAAATCCGATAAAATCCCGCTCATAATTATTGCTCCTTTTTCAATCTCAAAATCAGGCTAGAATAACTAGAAGTCTTGTAATTATCAAACAAGTGTGATTGCCTTTGAATGATATAAACGAGGCAGGAACGATAAATAACCTTGACGTTAATATATAGGTGCACATACTATCAGACCAATGAATAATTAAATATGATAACGAGGAAGTATAAGAATAATATATCTCCAGTGAGGATTGCTAGTTAAAGGGGTCGTAAAGTTATCCAACCTTTCTTCTAACGGTATATACATCTATATATACAAACAGAAACAATATGAGTGGTTTGGCCGTGATTAATTATCAATGTCTCCTGAGCATATAGATCAAAGTTTATCTTCTATTTTCAAGATACATTCTGAATATGAGTAAAGTCTACTAAGAGCAAACAATCTTTTTTTTTCTTAATCTGATTGCAAATCATACCCTCCTTGCTCGAAATGAATAAACTACAGCAACATTGATATTTCAACGACATGAGTGTTTACAGATATTTCTTATCATAATTTTGGGATCCACTTTATTTCCCCTCCATATCTGCTAAAACATTACATGTAATGATTATTGAATGAATTTATACACACTACTTCCTAATTTTAATAGAGATTTTTTGTTTCGAGAAAAAAAAATCATTTGCACTATAAGATAAAGCCAGGCGCGAATCCATGATCTTCAGATCGCCATCAAATTTTTCAGCTCCAATTATTTATTTTCATAATAGATTTATTTCGAATTCCCAGATTCTAGGTCTAAACAGTCAGGCCGCAACACCGAGAAAAGAAGTCAAATTTATCGTACACCTACGCAAGAATTTCGTGTGCATGAATACGTAATCAGCTGAGAGACCCAATTTCTATCGTCCTAGTAGACCATTAAATCTAATAGTAATCTCGTAAAATGGCTTGGTGTAAAATGGCATAGGTGAAAATGGCAAAGATAATAATGGCAGAGGTAAAATTGGCAGAGGTAAAATTGGCAGAGGTAGTCGACAAGAAATTGTTGACACATATTAAAATTGGAACGATACAGAGAAGATTAGCATGGCCCCTTGCACAAAGATGACACGCACAATCGTGAAGCGTTCCTAATTTAAAAAAATTAAATAAAAGAACAAAAAATTGGCAGAGGTAAAAATTGCAAATGTAAAAAATGGCAGAGGTAAAAATGGCAAAAGCAAAAATGGAAGGTAAAAATGGCAGAGGTAATAATGGCAGAGGTAAAAATGAATGAGATAAAATTGGCTGAGGTAAAAATGGCAGAGGTATCAATGGCAGGTCTTAAACCCCCATACCAAACAATCCAAAAAGCCCCTCCATGTACAGTAGATTATTTAAATAAGAAAGGTTATGAGAAAAAAATAGAATTATAATGTTGGACTAATGGAAAGGGTAGCATTTTTTAAACGATAGTGTAGATCTTCTGCACCACATTGAAAACACTTGAGTTTGTATTTCTTTTTCTTTTTCCTGGACTTGCATGCATGACCTTCTCATGTCAAATCGCTCTTTTACAGGGGAAATTCACACTGACATAAAGTTTATTGTAGAAATAACAGAAAATAATTCAAATGATCGTGGTGACGGTTTTGATTGACTGATAACGAATTTATTTCATTCCAAAATTTCAACAAAGTTACAAAGTAAAGTAATAAATATAGACATATCTACCCAGGGTAGCCACTTCAGTTTCGAAAACTGTTCTACCAGCGGGCCCTGTTATTATTATTACCCCGGCTTTAGCTGAGCTACCTAGGCGCTCAAGCATTCAAGGAATTTCGTACCTGCCAGGTTCCCATTCACCTCACCTGGGTTGAGTGCAGCACCATGTGGATGAGTTTCTTGCTGAAGGAAATTACGCCATGGCTGGGATTCGAACCCACAACCCTCTCTTTCAAAGTCAGAAGACTAATCCACTGGGCCAACGTCAAATATAATATAACGTTATGAAATGAAATAGAAACCTTCTGAAAAGCAAACTTCTTATTGAATGTTTCCTTCAATAACAGGGGGTCCATCAAAGATTAGAAAGCTATTATGATTTTATATTTGAATTCTGACGTCATTTGCGAGCAGTTTTCCCCATATATGGTGTAATAAAAAATTTGTGGTAAAAAAATTTCATTTCCTTAAAAAAAATGAAAATGGTTATCATTGTGCCTTAAGTATGTCAACAAACAAATCATTTCATATCCGCTCCTAAAAGATTTTTTTAGCAATCATGAACCACCGATTAAAAGATTTATTAGAATAATTTAGGTTTATTCAAAAAAATTTCTACCAAAAACTAAAACAATTCGATTGACAACTGGTTATGTACATTAGTTATTTATTGCCGCAACTTATTTCACCAAATCATTTATACAAAAATGAAACAATTATGATTTCATGTAATAACATAAGAAAAAGAAAATTGGGGTTGTGAAATCATCAGCTCACCAAATGAATATTCATGAGGATGTGCATATAACTGTTTTGAAAAATATTTATAATTTTTAGAATCCAATAACTTAGTTATATTTGTAATTCGATTTTGATGAAATGAAACGCAGATTGAATAGTCCCGTTTTAGATGCGAAACGAAAAAAATATGTCACACAACTTAAATTGCAGGACAGTGTTTTACAACCATGACGACGGGCCCAAAAGTCTCTTCCAAAATCAAAATACCGTCGTAAAGTCTGTCTGTGAAGGAATCCACTCAAAAGGAACGCAAATATCTTTTAATCTAAGTTTGTGAATTTTGAATAGAATTTCTTTTACAATAGTGCATTTTATGAAATATGAATTAACCATATTAAGTGCTGACAAAGAGTTAAAAATCATGATATATCAAGAGTCTAATCACTCAAGTGCCATTAAAATGGCCATCAGTTCGGTTCTCATGTCTGCATGTTAGCAGATGTTAGATCTGCCCAACGAACGTAGAGGGCAGCAACACACGGCATGCAATAATGTATTAACTGGGTTTTTGTGTGTGTGTGTGTGTTTGGTTGTTTGTTTTGTGTTGTTGTTTTTTGTGTGCTTAATATATAAATTCTTTATTCAGATTGTTGTACACTTTTTAAGTATAAACGTAGAGACTTATTCTTTTTTGTATGGTATTACAAAATACAGAGATATAAAATATATATACATTTTTTATCATGGGATAGCTTATTCACATCTTTATTAAACAAAGTATTATATATATCAATTTTATTATTTGCTCAGAATTAAAAAAAGTCTTTATGTTTGTTTGCTTTTGGTTTTTTAGTATACAATACCACATTATTATACAGAATATACATGTGAAAATAATGGATTTCTTTGCATTATGGGTTGTGATAATCTTTGTTCATAATGTATATTTCATTTGTTATATTGCTGTATACATGTATTTTATTTTACTTTGTATATTTTATTTATTACTTTTGTATGCATGAAAAATGTGATGTTATCTGAATAAAGGCTAAAAAGCATTAAAAGAATTTAAAGTTTCCCTGCTCAGATGTCTGATACGGTTAATAAGGTTAACAGGGGCTGCGGAACGGTTTTCAAAGTGTGGGGGGCTGAGCCAAAAGTGGGGGCTGACCATGCTAAAAATCACAATCATATGGTAATTTTTACGTTTTTGTACACGGTTTTGGAAAAAAGTGGGGGGCTGAAGCCCCCCCCCCCCAGCCCCCGGTTCCGCGGCCCCTGGTAAATAACATAAATTATATAAAACAGAAAAACATTAACACTGAAGTTTCTGATTACAATGAAACACAAATGATAAACACATTTTAATGGACAAAATTCATATTTTGCGTTATAAAAAAGCAATTTGACAGACTTGTACAAAGCTACATGTACATGTAAGTAGATCTTATTTCCAAATTTATAAAGGCTACTCTTTCTTTGTAAGCATAATGATTGACAGATACGTTCAAGTCAAGAAGGCCATTAAATCCCATCTATTCTGCTAAGTGGACAATTAATTGCATGGACCGATCATTCCGAGGTGTAGAACAGTTGTTTTAGTGGCCAAAACAAATATGGAGTAGTGTGTGTGCAGCGCTTCGTAACCGAAAGGAAAAGGCGCTATATCAAATGACTTTTGGATTGGATTGGATACGTTCCAATAATGCATTCTCTATTCTAAGCGTTAGATTTAACAGTTTAAAAAGTACCAGAGGCAATTGTAACATGCTGTTATATCTGCCCGACGAGGGCGCCACATTTGAAATGATGTTTTTATATCTTAACATTGATTCTCTGTTGAAATGTTAGCTGAATACACTGGCCTAATTAAGTCTAAAAACATATTTTCTGAACATATAGCAATGACAGCTATCGCTCAATTACATATTTTTTCCAGAAGAAAAATACTTTCCTAGAAAAAAAAAATATTTTGCTGTAGAAAGTTCCATGAATCGTTAGATTTGCTTACATTTGATTAGGCTGTGGAGCGACAGAATGCGCATGCAAACAAGGTTATTTCTTCCACGGAAAATTTGCCAACCAAACAAAAAGGTCCTCGTTCTCAAAGGGGGTGGGGGGACACTTGTGTTAGTAAGGCATTTACACTACAAATTCTGACTATGCCTCTCAGGTAAAATTTTTTATGCAACAGGCCCCTGGATCCGCTAGTGGGTTGGAGGGGTGATAGTCCGGGGGCTGGGAGAGTTTATTCAGCTGATCGGGTACAAAAGGTTTGATGGTCCCATCATGTTGGCATGAAGGTAGTCATCAAGGAAAAGTGTTGCTGCCGGGCCATATCCTGTACGGAAGGCCCCGATGGCCCCAAATAGGGGCCCCAAAAATTGGCTTATTCAGCTGAAAAGGTACATGGTTAATTCTTTTTGCAATGGACCGAGTATACATTGGGATTTCCCAAAACACCCATGCCAGCAACTTTATCCTGTACGGGGGCCCAGACAGTAGCCCCAAAGTGCCCATATATCCTGTATATGTCCCACGACTAATTTATCAAGCTAAAAATGTACATGGATAATTCCTTTGCAATGGAGGCAGTATACATTGGGATTTTCAAAAATACCCATGCAGCAATTTTATTCTGTACGGGGGCCCAGACAGTAGGCCCAAAGGGCCCCCCGAAAATGGGTTTATTCAGCTGAAAAGGTACATGGCCATTTTTTAGCAATGGACCGAGTATATATTGGGATTTCGCAAAATACCCATGCAAGCAACTTTATCCTGTACGGGGCCCAGACAGTAGCCCCAAAGTGCCCATATCTCCTGTATAATATGTCCTACAACTAATTTATTAAGCTAAAAATGTACATGGGTAATTCCTTTTGCAATGGAGGCAGTATACATTGGGATTTTCAAAAATACCCATGCCAGCAATTTTATCCCGTATAGGGGGCCAGACAGGAGGTCCGAAGGGCCCCCGAAAATGTGGTTATTCAGCTGAAAAGGTACATGGCTATTTTTTTTTTAATGGAATCTGCATACTTTAAGGCTCACAAAACTACCCATGCCAGCAATTTTACCCTATACGGGGGCCCAGACAGTAGCCCCAAAGTGCCCATATGCCCCAAAACTAATTTATTCAGCTGAAAATGTACATGGATAATTCCTTTTGAAATGGAAGCAGTATACATTGGGATTTTCAAAAATACCCATGCCAGCAACTTCATCCTGTATAGGGGCCCAGACGGTAGGTCCAAAGGGCCCCCGAAAATAGGGTTCAGCTGAAAAGGTACATGGCTGATTCTTTTTAAAATGGAATCTGCATACTTTAAGGCTCACAAAAATACACATGCCAGCAACTTTACCCTGCCATGGGCAGCATTCTACCTGTGTGGGGGTCCAAAACAGAATTCATGCAGGGCCCATTAGAATGGTGCCTTATCAATGTATATATATATTTTTTTTTTGGGGGGGTACAAAAACATGAAGGCCTCCATTGATAACAATGTAAGGGATGGGAGTGTTCAGGAATATCCATCCGAATTAGACAAAATAGTTTGAGAGGCCGATTACTGTACAAAAACAATATGGCCCCTGAAATTGTGGCTAATCTAGCTCCACGCCCTGAACCTCTTTTTATTGGGATTGCCTGACATTGTATAATGGCAACAGCCGCCTATTCTGATTTGCCTTCAACCACTTGTCAGTGCTTCCAGACTACTCTACATCATGGCTTCCACAACTCAGGTGAGAAATGTTAATTGTACTCATAATTTTATTCAAACCGATTTGACTAATTAAACTATCTGTTGAACATAATAATGATCAAGCATCATACATTAGTTATCAACAATAAAAGTTTTATTATAATTTTTTTTTATGATCACAACTGCCATGACTGCCCTCACTTGCCAAATACAATGTCCCGCCATGCGTGGATCAAGTGGGCCTGAAATGCCCCCCCCCCTCCTCCCCTCAAAAGAGGGGGGGATAGAAAAGAGAAAAGGGAATGGGAAGGGGGCTGAGGGAGAAGAAAAAAGGAGAGCGGAAAGGATAAGAGGTAGAAAAGAGAGAAAATGGTGAAGGGTTGAGAATGAAAAGGAGGAAATAGAAAACGAGAAGGGAACGGGGGAGGGGAGAGAAAAGGAAGGGGAGGAAGAGAGAAAATGAGAAGGGGCATATAGATGGGAGAGAGTGTGAAGGGGACAAAGAGAAAGAATGGGAAGGGAAGAGGGGAGAGAAAAGGAGAGAGAGAAGGAAACTGGGAGAGACTAAAGAAAAGGGAGAGTGAACAAAATAGAGGAGAGAGGGAAGGGGAAGGGAAGAGAAAGAGGAAATATATAAACTAAGAGATACAGGAAGAACAGAATAAAAGATAGAGAAAATTAGAAAAAGGATAATTGGATTAAGGAAATTGATTGGGGAAACATGCAGGATATAGAGACGATCATAATGATAACATGGAAAAGAGAAATGAATAACAGTAAATTTAACAAAAGCCCTTGCCGTCTCGTAAAAAATAAAAAAAAATGAAAAGGGAAATATATGGGAAGATGTAGTTGGATCTTGGAAGCTTAAGTAGCCTCGTACCTTTGATGGCGACACAAAGGATTATGAGGGACAAATTAACAACAAGAAAGGAGGAAGAAGTTTTTAAAAAATACATAGAAGTGGAAATGGAAAGAAAAGTAACAAAAAATATCACACCTTTCAGGTTAATAAATCAAAATACTATTCTACTATATTCGGGCCTTGAACTGTAATCAACAAAAGTGATGGTAGTATTAGGCACACGACAAACTACTCCCATATCCATAGCCCTTGTTGTGATATTACAAACCACTTGAAAGTGGTATTTGGGGATATGCCATTCTGTGCGCTCGCTTCGCTTGCTATACTGCTACTGTCATTATTTCAGTTCAAGAAAGATTATGCATGTTTCAATCTATTATGTAAACCCTCACTTATAGTGTAGTTATGTAAATAATTATCCCTCTACGTATTTAGCCCAGTAAATCAAATGTGGGATTTCCGCCAGTTCCAGGCATATATATTCGTTATCCCCAAATGAAACTACATGTATAGGCCTATTTATTGCACACTGGTCCCCTTTCAGGCATATATTACTGGAAATAAGGACCAAGATATACTGATTACACTACAAAATTAATTACCATGTACTAGTATATCCTGTTATCCTAGGGGCTTTTGGGGTTGACTGCATGTCTGGGCCTTGTACAGAATAAACTTGATGGCATTGGCATGATTGGTTTCTTTTAAAAACCTTAGCTGAGTGCATACAAATTCCATCCAAAAAGGTTAAATCCATGTATCACTTCTGCCGAAAAAAATGGTTGTTGGACATCTGTTTCCTTTTTGGCTGCTATCTGGGCCCCCATACAGGGTAAATTTGCTGGAATTGACAATTATCCATGTATGTCTTCAGCCTAAAATACACTTTTTGGGGAGGGGCACTATGGGGCTACTGTCTGGGCCCCCGTACAGGATAAAGTTGCTGGCATGGATAGTTTTGTGAGGCTTAGAGTATGCAGATTCCATTTTAAAAAGAATTAGCCATGTAACTTGTGATTTGATTTATTGTTTTCTTCTGCATCCATAACATTTGTATAATACATTTTTCATAACATAATAAACATAATATGTTAGCATTTTTGGCATAAATTGTAAATAAAGATTACTAAAAAGATAATTCAGACAAAAATGATTAACTATATGATGTTCACAATTTGCAGGAGAAGGATTGTCATCATAAGCAGATTGCTTGAAAAAAAAGACAATCCCAAACTTATACTAATTGAATTAATACATTTATAACATTGATAAAGCAGAATGGGCATATTCTTTCAAATAGCTGAGGGTGATGGTGATATGATGATGATGATGAAGGCCATGGAGATGATGATGGTCAAGATGAAGATATTGGTAATGACTAAAACGAAGGAGGAATAAATTCACGATAAAAAGGATACGACACAGAAATTTTACTTCAAGTATTCTGATAATAACATAGATTTAACGTTTGCCTTAAATGAGTGAAGAGACGAACATTGTTTAACAGGCTCTGGTAGAGAGTTCCACAAATCTGGACCATGGTGTCTTATGGATCTCTGCGCAATAAGCAATTTGGGGTTAATTAAATGGAAATTTGAAGAGTTACGGGTAGGGTATGAATGAATAGATGTATTCAGAGTATAAAAATTGTGGAATGAAGGTGGGAGCATGTTATTTACGTACTTAAACATAAGTAGTAAGCTTTGAAGAGTATTTATGTCAAATACTGTTAGAGTCTTTAGTTTATGGAATGATGGATTTGTGTGTGATAAATATTGGGAATCAGTACAGATTCGAATTGCTTTTTTCTGTAATAAGTATATTGTATTAATTTTAGTTTTTGCACATGTTGCCCTAACTATGTTGCAATACGATATATAAGGCAATATTAATGAATTGTATAGTATGACAAGAGTTGTATGTGGAATTATATTCTTCATTTTGTAAAGTATACCAACGTTTCTAGAAATACTAGTAGTTATACAACGTACATGTTCATTCCAATTTAAATTTTCATCTATTGTGACACCTAAAAACTTTGTTTCTCTTTTCCTTTTGAGAGGAATATTGTCTATGTTTATATTATAAGGAAATTCGTTACCATGTAAGTGTGTATGCTTGAAATATATAAAGTTTGTTTTGTCTATATTGAGTGAAAGCTTATTACACTTAAACCACAAAGATAGTTTTGGTAACTCACGGTTAATTATATCTACTAAAGTTTCTAAGCTATTATGTGAACAAAAAATGTTGGTGTCATCTGCAAATAATACATATGATAATAAAGGTGTTACAGAAGTCAAATCATTAATATATATTAAAAAGAGCAGCTTTTCAGCTGAACAACCCTATTTTCGGGGGTTATATATATATAAAGTTTGTTTTGTCTATATTGAGTGAAAGCTTATTACACTTAAACCACAAAGATAGTTTTGGTAACTCACGGTTAATTATATCTACTAAAGTTTCTAAGCTATTATGTGAACAAAAAATGTTGGTGTCATCTGCAAATAATACATATGATAATAAAGGTGTTACAGAAGTCAAATCATTAATATATATTAAAAAAAGCACCTTTTCAGCTGAACAACCCTATTTTCGGGGGCCCTTCGGGCCTACTCTCTGGGCCCTGTAAAGGATGAAGTTGCTGGCATGAGTTTTTCTTTTCAAATCGCATCGTATACTGCTTCCATTTCAAAAGGAATTATACGTGTTGATTTTCAGCTGAATAAATTAGTTGTGGGACATATATGGGCACTTTGGGGCTACTGTCTGGGCCCCCGAACAGGATAAAGTTGCTGGCATGGGTATTTTTGAAAATCCCAATATATACTGCCTCCATTTCAAAAGGAATTATCCATATACATTTTTAGCTTTATAAATTAGTTGTGGGACATATACAGGATATATGGGCACTTTGGGGCTACTGTCTGGGCCCCCGTACAGGATATAGTTGCTGGCATGGGTATTTTGGGAAATCCCGATGTATACTCGGTCCATTGCAAAAATAATTAGCCATGTACCTTTTCAGCTGAATAAACCCATTTTCGGGGGGGGGCCTTTGGGCCTACTGTCTGGGCCCCCGTACAGGATAAAGTTGCTGGCATTGGTATTTTTTAAAATCTCAATGTATACTCGGTCCATTGCAAAAAGAATTAACCATGTACCTTTTCAGCTGAATAAGCCAATTTTTTGGGCCCCTATTTGGGGCCATCAGGGACTTCCGTACAGGATATGGCCCGGCAGCAACACTTTTCCTTAATCACTGCCTTCATGCCAGCATGATAAACACTCCCAGCCCCCGGACTATGACAACATTTTGCCCTCTGTTAAAGTCAATGGCAGAAATCAGACTAACCTTATAGTTTTCAGGTAAAAATTGTTATGCAACAGGCCCCTGGATCCGCTAGTGGGTTGGAGGGTGACAGCATTACTAAATGCTGGATTTGGCGCTTTAAATGGTTCGAGCCAACACTTGAAATGTTTGATTCAGTTTATACAAGGTTGGATATAACATTTGGAAAAGTTTGTCACTCCTACAACCTTTCAAATGTTGATTTAACAACTAATTTTTAGAGTGCCGGTACACGAATCTAATCAATCAAAATGTGCCTCGACAATATACCTACAACTGATATTGAAATCAGATTTATTTCATAATTTTTTTAATGATGAGTGCAATGGAGGAATCAGCCTATAGTGATATAATACATGTATGTATAGAAAAAAACTAACGAAACCGATGAGTTATAAGCAGCATCTATCTCTGTGTTATCCATTTTGTTTTTAGATTCTATTTTGGGTCGCGAATGTCGAAACTGTTGTTTCAATATGTCAAACCATGGGCGAAAATCCCGACTTGGGGGGTCCCTTAGATTTCGCGAAGTAGCCTATCATGGGTGAGCCCTCACCCCCCCCCCCCCCCCCGCACCACAACATCGCCAGGCATGGTCATGACGTTAGTAAAACGAATATCTATCACTGATATGACAGCATTGATCAGTCATTTATGTTAAACCCCATTGCTATTACAAATTACTTTATCCCTGGACCCGATTGCATGAATACTACTATTATGTTAACTTTGCCATCCATAGTAAGCACCGTGGCAACGATGATCTACAGCCAATCAGAATTAAGGATACCATGCAAGTTACCATTGGATGACAGGGTTACCATGATAGTAACTTTTATGCAACTGGCACCAGGTATTTCACCGTTAAATCATGCAAATATTGCGGATTGTATGTTATAATGTAATGTTGGTTCACATATTATGGCTGATTGGTAAAAAAAAAGAAAGAAAAACATATATACCTTGCTCAGTCGCTATACACGCTTATGGACATCCAATCGACCTTTCACTATGTATGTTTTATTGTCTAACGAGTAATATGTTCAAATTGCTAATTTCTACCATTTTAAAAATAACGATTTTTCATTATCCAAAGTATACGCATGCATCCGCAGGTCCGTAACATGGGCGTGTGACTGTGACATTAATGAAGTGTCACATTTCATATCATCTTGTAAATTAACGATACCAAGTTTCACTGGTCGAAATAACAATCTTTCTTAATCAGTTTCTTTGCTCCTTATACAATCATCAATGTTTTGCTATCATCTGACCAAGATAGGCATATTATACAATGTTATACCACTGAATGAATGCCCTTTTCTCTTCTACATTTTTTTATGAAACGTTTTAGCTTCCGCTCTTTGCGTAGAATGAGGAACTATTTCAAATTCCCAAAACCCATTTTGAGGCAATCATAAGTTGTTGGGCTTTTTTTTCAATCACACAAAGTCGATTTCTTCTTTTGGTTTGAATCTGATGAGACATTGAATATTCGCGCGGGAGGAGGCAAACTCCTACCTCCCTTTGTTGGCACACTTCACGTTCACTTACCGACCCCCCCCCCAAAAAAAAAAAAAATAATAATAATAATAATCCTAGCTACGCGGGCTTGGTCATGGCCACTGCTTGTCGATGTTAAGACTATGTACCCTGGTGGAAGAAAATATGAACTGCCTTGGTTCTACAATATTAAATATCATTAGGAAATGAGCTTAGTTCTAATGGTGGTTTCTCCAAGCCCTCCTGTTCAATCAAATCAAGATATTTTTTCAAAGATTCCTCCACGGGACTCCTATCTACCTGTGAAAATGGATCCAGTGTTTTATTCAACTTTGGTCTGTGAAATTGTCCCTCTGAATTTCTTACTGTACATGCAAGTCTTTGTTCATCAATCGTGACGTTAAGATAATTCAATATTCGTCGCAGTTCATCCTTAAGGTGTAGTTGGAGTTGTTCATAGTACACGATTAACATCGACTTGCAGGTGTGGCCCAAGTGGTTGCATTCTGAGATGTATTTCTCGTAGAGCTTAAACCATTTTGGGGCTTGATTCTTGACAAAATTACTCCATCCTGCAGAAAGAAGTGAATAATATTGATTAAATATCTTCAGACAGAGGATTGGCTAATAAAGATACACAAGAAAGGGTACATTGCCATTTCGTCTACTGACAACTCGTTCAATCACCAAATGATCTACTTTCATTTAGCCTATTGCCATTCCGTCCATCAACATTTCGTCTAACAACAATTTGGTCCATTAACCATTTGGTCCAATCATCACTTCGTCTAATCTATTTTCCATTTTATTTTCATTCATTTGGCACAATTTAACACTTAGTCCACTTGTATGGCTATTGTACCAACTGGTTATTAGACGGAATGGCATTAGACTAAGTGAAAGTAGACCACATGGTGAGTGGACGAACTAATGGTAAACCAAATGATAGAAGACGAGTTGGCGATTGGATGAATTGGCATTAATCGAATTGGAAATAACCCAAGAAAGTAATAGTTTTACCTTGACGTGTAATGAGAGCCTTCTCAATTTTACTATTAGCCATAAGTTTCAAATGCAGATGAAAAACATAATGTTGCTTTTATTATGATCGAAATATCCATGGTAAATAAATTACATGAAAATAAGTTAACTTTTTATGGGGCAAAATATGGCGGATTGGACAAAATTGTTATTTCTAATTAAAAAGTCGACAGCGAACAAAGATTTGTTTAAAAATGTGAAAAGTAAATCTGACGTGATATATTATTCAGAATCGATTTCTCTTTGGCAGATATCGTTATTGGCTATCGTTTCTCGATCTGCATGCATACGGTAACCATTTCCTTCAAAATTATATAGGACCTACCATTTTTAATAGGAAAATAAATCATAGGAAGTTAACACCATATAAACCTGACAGAATGCTTCGTTCAAGTAAAAAGTCATTAGTTCAGGTCCCAAATACTGTGACAAAGTCATATGGGGAAAGAACATTTTCACATGCAGCTGCTATTTTATGGAACAATCTGCCAGAATATCTTAGAAATATACAACCATACGAAAAGTTTAGAAATAGCTTGAAAACACATTTATTCACCATTTTGTAAACAATTAATGTAAGTACCCGGTGCTCTCCTCGTCATCTCCACTCCTTTTGTAAAAAGCGCTTAGAGACATGCAACTTTGCTTATGTATTTTGCGCCCGGCAGATATGGTTCCGAGTAAAGAACGATATCTGCCGTTTAGAACGATACCTGCTGGCGGAGTATCCACCGGTGGAACCAGATCTGCTGCTACACCAGCACAAAAAGATAAACCGAAGTAAAAAGATCCGTCCTCCCAAGTTCCTTAAAAATAGGTAGAAAACCAAAGAAACTATACATTTACCTTCTGTTTTGAACACGCCGTCCTTTGCAAATCCAGTCTTATTCGATTTCTGTCTGTTAAAATCGGCCACCATTGCTCGGTATGGATTACGTACAATCAAAATAGCACTATCCATTTTAGGATGAAAGTAATGTGACTTGATTGTCAAAGTTCTCCCAGAGAAGGTTGGAACCCTTTCACCTATAAAACCTGTCGTAAATAGCATTGGGGAAAATACAGAGTGCAATATGGTTCACATTAATTATTATAGTCTCAATGAACTGTGCTTATGCCTACACTAAAATTGATTTTGAGAAACAAGGTTGGCATTAAAATTCAATCCAATTTAATTATTTTGCCAATAAGGAAAATAATTTTCATTTTGAATAAGACGTTTTAAAAAATACATTACAGGATAAGTTGAAATGAAAACAATAGCATACTAAATTAATGAAGCATTGTAATATAAAACATATCAACAATAGGCCAAGAGAAAATTTCCTGATTAAATCAAATAATTCGCTGGATTTATAGCAATCAGAATACAACATCATCAGGAAATACTATCGAGGTTGGGCCTATGTCATTTAGGCAGAGCATTACTGCTCCGGTTTTTTATATCGATCTCTTCGTATCATGTTGACCTATGTTCATTGCACTATGCATTTTTAGTCTAGTTTATAAATACAAATTTAGAATAAATTTGTTTAACCACAAATATTATACACTGTTTTCTACTTTTAAAATTAATCCTACAGCAGAGTCTCGAGAACACCTGGGGTGGTATTCTGGAACACTGTCATAACTTTGGTCATAAATGTTGTCATTTCTCTCCGAGATGTGGCACTGCTAGGATTGTCACCAACGAACGTGGAGGGCATCAACTCGGCAGCTTCATAGTAGTGACGAAACCGGAAGTGTGCTCTGATTGGTTAGATATTTCATGGAGTCCCTGCGGGCGAAATTATTTTTCCCACCGCAGTTGTGGAAGCCAATATGAATATTCATGACTTGCGTCTTCTGAATAAGCATGATAAGAGTACACATGCGCGTGGACCATGAATGAATCAGCACCTTCAAATTGCCGGTACCCTTATATTGGCCTGGCTTAGCTAGGCTTATAAGTAAATCCAATTCTTAAAAACTTATCAACTTGTCATTAATGACAGGGAAAAATGCTAGGCTATAGGGTATGGCTAGCCCAGGCAAGCGCGCATATTTATCTCAAATATGGACCTGTCTATATAATGCCAGCGGCTGACTAATGCCATGATTAACTAAGAATTGGTTAATTCCGAACTTCACGCTTACTTGTAAACGTTAGACCAATGAGTTTGGCCGCCTTGGTTTATAAGGTCTATATAGTCCGTATATAGGACTAGATCTAAATTCTAGTAGCATAATTGCCGATTAGGGGCACGGGAATTGAAAACTTAACAATTGGTAAAGAAAATGCAGATCGATCTATAATATTTTGTTGATCAAGACGGGGATCAAGATCGACAGTTTACTCTGCGATTACAATATTAGTATAATGCAGAGCAGTGCGTTAAATATAGGGTTCCTTGACTATCCTAGATCTAAGATAAATAAGATATTTAGATCTAGGACTAAATCCATATACGGACTAGACCTATTAAAGGCTACTATAAGGGTCTTATTCTAATATAATAAAACGTAAAGTTCGGAATTAACCAGTTCGAAGTTAACCATTGCATTAGTGGGCATTAGGCATTATCAGGTCCAGATTTGAGATAAAGTTAATGCGCTTGCCTAAGCTATCCCTAGCCTAGGCTAGCCCTAGTCTAGAATTTTGTCTTGTCATTAATGGCAGTTTGATAAGTGTTTAAAAATTGGATCTAGATATAGATCTTAGCCTATAAGGTCTAGGGTATAATTTGAGGGTACTGGTTCATTTGTGGCAACGTGAACGCTAACGTTAACGATCAACCACCGACTATAAATATACGCGCATGCGTACTATTATTCCGAAGACGCAAGTCATGAATATTCATATTGGCTTCCACAACTGCGGTGGGAAAAATAATTTCGCCCCCGGGCGGCCTCTCGAGCTCTGGGAGGAACCAAATGTGGCTCTGGAAACTCGTCCTAAATCGAATATCTCGCTGTTACCATAGTAGCAACCAGAACTTTGCACACGAAACGCAGATTGAATGTTTCCGTTGCAGATGAGAAACGCAAAAAAAAACCTCATGTCACGCAACTTGCATTACAGGACAGTCTTTTACGACGGGCCCCGTCTCTTCCAAAGTCAACTGCGTTGGCGTTCTCCAGCGAAAAGTCGGGATTATCGGTTGTAACAAAGTTTATGTAAGGCTACCGGTCATTTGAGGATGCATGTGTACTCTTAATTCGAAGATGCAAGTCGTGAATATTGGAATTCGAAACTACAGCGGAAAAATAATTTCGCGGCCGTTCGATCGGTGCGGAGGTAGGATACGGTTGGCTGGTATCTGGAACCATGGTAACCATGGTATGACAGAAAATAAAGCAAGTAAAAGAAATCTAACTTGGAAGAGAGAGAGAGAAAACAAAATCGAGTCAGGGAAAATAGGGTGGGTAGAGGGACGGGTGTACCTGCATTGACGAGTATGTAGCTTGGTGCCACATGTCCCGTAGCGTATCCGGTTGATGTCTCTATAAGATGTCTCATCCATGTATTACCAGAACCTGGATAACTTGCTAAAGCTGTCAGTGGGAATGTTCCATCTGGCATTAGTTTGGTATCATTGCAGGAAACAAGGCCTGTATAGTTTAACGAAGAAAAAAAACCCGGCATATTTGAATTTGACCCTTCATAATTTTGTGCCTTAAAGATGTTAAAAGCTGTTGTTTAAGTAGATTTGGGGTACAAGATTCACCGGGCTTATGGGGGGGCCACTTCCATTCACGAGTGGATACCATGCGCGACCATGGGGTCTCGAAAAGCACCCTAAACACGTAATTTCCATATTCTGAAAATGCACCCCTTAACAAGTATTGGGGTGTCAAACCCTACCCTTAACAAGTATTGGAAACAAAACGATTATCTTGGCAAATATTTCCTGAAATGAACCCCTAAACAAGTACAGGAATGTTTTATTGTTACGGGTCCTTCGGTCGTCGGCTTTACCTTACTGGTTTAGAACGACCCCACCTTCTACACCTCGCGCAAATCAGACTCTAAACACGAAGTGTTGGGGCAAAAAGGACATCCTTTATAAAACGTTTTAATTTTGTTTTATCATCCCCGCAAATTCGACCCTAAACACGTAATTTTCCTAGCGAAATAGATACCCTTTTTTCATTATTTTTGTGTTTTTGACACCCTTATCACGTTACGTACGTAACGTGCCCTATCGTGAAAAAGACATCCTTTTTACGTGTTTTTTTGGTCGCGCATGGTATCCACTCGTCAATGTAAGTGCCCCCCCCCCCCCCCGGGCGTATAAGAGAGCCTTGAGTGTAGACAGCGAAGAGATGGATATACAATCGTCTTCCACCCCCAGGTTTCAAGGTGGGGAATTAATGTAGTGATATTCTTTATAGGATAAAAAGCAATATTTATCATCATTATCATTATCTATATCATCATTATCATTATTGTTGTTGTTGTTGTTTTTGTTATTGTTTTGTGTTGTTGTTGATGCTGGTTCTTATTTCAATATCATTTTATAATCATGCAGTCAAGTAAGTATTTTTTCTAGCTCGCTTCGCTCGCTCTACTTGGTAGAAATACACAAATTGCATCCTAAGTTGCTATCCCACTTTCACAAGGAATTATTTAATTTTCATTTCATTTATTGGTGTCTGCAACATTTTTCATAAACACATTAACACAGAAAATACAATCATAATATTCGTACATGTATAACTGACAAGCAAAACATTGAACATAATTGCATTTTCTATTAATATATATCGATTGTTAGAAGGTTTCAGGGGTTGCTACTTTAAGCTAAGCTTGACTGTGTGGTAACCCCATAAAACAATAATTATCCATCAAGCATATCTTAACGTAAGGGTGCAGGTGCAAAATGACGGGGGCGCTTGGTCCTCAAAATGTTTGTTTTATTTTTCTTGTGTTTTATTAGATAAAGAGAAAGAGCAATTTTCAAATTAACTCTGTGAAAATTTATTCAATAATAATGTTTTAATACCTCTTTTAAAGGAAGAAATGAATCTTAACTGCTTGAGTGAATCTGCCAATGTATTCCATATGTCAGGCCCATGATGTCTAAGTGAGGTCCGTGTTGGATATGAATGTAAGTTGCTATTATATGAAAATGAATCGGTAAACACAGGAGGAAGTAGTTTGTAATGATAGTTATACATAAAAATAGTTATTTGTATATTATTTATATCATATATCTTATACGTTTTTAGACGATAAAAAGTGGATCAGTGTGTGAAAGATATGTTGATTTTGTGCAGATCCTAACAGCTTTCTTTTGTAATAAAAGTTAATGTTCAAGTTTAGTTATACTACAGTTTCCCCGAATAATGTTACAATAATTAATATATGGTAGTACCAATGCATTGTACATCACCAAAAGGGAATGCGCTGGCAAAAAATACTTTAATTTGTATAATATTCCATTTCCGTTAGACATTGATGAGGATATATTGCTTAAGTGTTGGTTCAATGATAAATGTTTGTCTATTGTAATACTAAGAAGTTTCACTCATTCTTTTTTATCTATGGGCTCATTATCAATTACAATGCCTTGGGGAATATCGTCATTCTTATGAGTAGTTTGAAAATGAACAAATGTTTAACGATAACTTGTTACATTTAAACCAGGACGAAACCTTTTTTAATTCCAAATTCATTCTATTAATCAATTCATCTAAATTTCTGTGAGATAATAAGATGTTGTTGTCGTCAGCATATAAAATAAAGAATTTGGGAAGAATTTACTATATCATTGATATATATTAAAAACAGAAGTGGTCCCAAAATCGAACCTTGTGGCACTCCACAATTAAGAAAGAACAACGGAGATCTAATATCATTAATAGAGACGAATTGTTGTCGATTTGAAAGATAACTTTTAATACATGACCAGGCAACTCCACGCATTCCGTAATTGTATAATCTATGTATAAAATTTTATGGTCAATTGTGTCGAAGGCTTTACTTAGGTCCATAAATAAAGCGATTATATGACTTCTTTTGAAAGAGAGTTAACAACATTATCAAGTAATTTAGTTATTGCAAAATCGGTTGAAATTTTTTTCTAAAGCCGAATTGGGCGGGAGTAAGAATTTTATTTATTGACAAAAAAAAAGAATCCAATCGTTTGTACACAATTTTTTTCCAATATTTTTGACAAACATGGTAAAAGTAATATAGGACGACAATTTGTAACTTTACACTTTATTAGTCGGGTCATCTTTTTTGTAAGCCGGGACTACTATGCTATTTTTCATAAATTGGGACAACAGCCAGTAGAGAGAGATAGATTAAAGATATGTTCTAGTGGAAAGACAATGCTATATGTTATATGCTTTAAAAGTTTTGTGCTGATTCCGTCATATCCTTTAGACATGTTAGAGTTTTTAGATGCTAAGGCTTCAACTATCTTAAGTTTTTCATGTTGATCTGTTGGGGAAAAAACACATTGTATTTGAGTTGGGCTCGGAGAGTTACTCAGTAAAATTCTTACCATCACTTTGTATTTTTGAAGCCAGGTCAGGACCGATGCCCTTGAAAAAAGATTAAACGCTTGAGCAATTTCAAGAGTTTCAGTAAAGAATTCATTTTCAACTTCAAGTTTTTCAATTTTATCATGGGGTTTACTTTTGTTTATCAATTTGTTTATGACATTCCAAGTTGCATTCAAATTCCCTTCTGCGTTTTTTATTTCTTTTGAATAATATATTTTTTTCGAAGATCAAATTACGCAGGTGAGTGTATTGCGATACTTTTTATACTTGATAAAATTATGTTCAGATCTATTAGAAATGAATGATTTATAAAGTTTATTACGTTTTTTGATAGACTGTAAAATTCCTCGAGTATAATCCATGGATTTCTGATTTCATTTTTACGCTTCGTGCTTTGAAAGAGTGGTATATTTTTATCATAGTAATGAGTAAATTTATCAATAAACAATTTATAAGCAACAGTCGCATCATTTTCTTCCAAAACGTCATTCCAATTCTCATTGGTTAAATCTTCAATCAAAGCTGAAGTAGTATTTATTTTTTCTTTCCTGTATGTTTTTCTAATCTTTTCTTTATTTACACTAACGTAGCTTCATATTCTGAAGAAATAAAAAATATTGGCAAATGATCCGTAATATCATAAAAAAAACTCAACTATTGTTATCAATCCTGCATCAGTGTATTCCTATTTTGAAAGGTTCGATATCTCAATTTCAATGTTGCTGTAATGTTAGAGCTGTCACTTAGCAACATTTTGATACATGAATGACGTTTATGACATAAACAAGATGAGATTATGGCAAGTTACATTTCACTTTCCCTTTGAAAATTACTGATTTTTTTTCTATTTTACATTGCTCTTCAAATTCAACGGTAGTAAAAAAGTGAAACAAAAATTTGAGACTACTACCTACCTATAATACTAACTACGTATGGTATCAAACCTTTTTTATGTTGTGGGTTGTCCGAACTCATTTTTCACAGGTCATTGCTCCCGGATTATATTATGTACAATGATTATACTCAAGAACACAATGAGTGCATGCAATCGTGACCGCAAAGTTCAAATTTACACATCAGAGACGTGTATTATGAAATGCAATAGTCAGGATAGCCACTGTGCTTTCAATCAATGCATCAATCTCTAGGTTAAGATTCCTCATTTGAATACCAATTTGTTGTTTGGCTAAATCTATATGCTCACCTGTTGTTGTTGTTGTTGTTTTGAAATGCCAAACTAGTCAGTTTTGACTATTGTTATCCTATCTCATAACGCAAACATTATACATGCACTAATTTGACAGTTACAAAAGATAATTGAAAACAAAATATTTGGTAGATTTGAACAGAATAAATTGGGGAAGGGTACAGTGTAAATACAATTCAACATTGTAAAGGTCACCATAGACGTAAATGTAACCATATATAGGGCGAATTCATGCTAGAAAAATCAGCCATTTTCACAACATTTTTCAACCTGCTGTCCAAACGAACAAAGAACTTCAATTGACAAAAAAATAATATTTTACTGCTCAAGCATTCGGATAGAAAACTCGTAATTGTTGTCAAAATGTCCCGTACGACACTATGGAATCGCCCTACAACCATTTGATTAAAGGTTCTGAAATAGGTATGCATTCCTTGGTAACATCAGTCTTAGAAAGTATGCAGATGATTAATGTATACACATTGATCATAAAGAAGAAGCATGCATATCATTCAGAATATGATTTTTCACAAAGTCTAGCTGAAACAAAATCCTAGTTTATTTCAACCAGATGATGTACTACAAAATATTTTTTTTTTTAAATATGCATCAGAACCAGGATTGAGCGATTCTGAAGATCTTGGCTGTAGAGTAGTGTACCCCCAGTATAAATTGATCAGAATTTTTTTAATACTTGTTGGGTATTGAATTTAGCTAAAACGAATTAAAACAATAATTCTAAAAGTAATAACCAACCAGGTCATTCAAATATGACATTCTGTCTGTATATAAAAATCATCTTTTTTATGTTTAAGGAGTCATTTCAAGTATAATCTATCTATTCACATTGTATGCGTACCCATTGCCGTGCGTTTTAATCCGTCTTTCTCATAATCATAATAAAGGACCAAAAGCAAAGTCTTGTTTCTTATATAATTATCTATGATGTACAGCATATAAACAAGCCAGTTGTCAACCATGCTCAAATTTGTTCCAGGTTCATCTACTTATGTATTGAAAGATGAAAGAATAAATAATTACAAGAGTTATAAAGCACATAATACCAGGCAGCCAAAATAATGTTGAGTGCAGTTACATAAGCAAATTCCTATTTTTAGTGCGATACATCTAATATAAGATTTATCTTGATGTGGAAATGAAAAGTCCAATCTTCTATTCATAATCAACTTGAGAATTAGATTCAGAAGTTTTAGCAATTACCCGAATATGCTGTCATTTTAACACAGAGAAAATGAATTACAGCTCCAATTTCACAGAAAAGGGAGAAGGTGTTGGTAGAATATAAGCATGGACGACAATGCGACAATGTAAGCGTATACTATATCAACAACATCAATATGAACCGGAAATGAGAAAAGATTGTAAAAATGTCTTCTTTACCTGCTTCAGTTGCACGCCATTCTGTGTTTAGAATAGTGATGGAGTCGTTTTTAACCTTGTGTTTCACTTTATCTCTGAGGGTTTTAATTCCCGATAAATAATAATCATCTTCAGTTATGTAAACCGTGCAAATTATCAACCCTGAAAGCAGAATGAGAAATATCGCAAGTCTTTCAAAATTCATAATGATTCTCACTGTCAGACACGCGAAATAACTTATCACAGGTCAATCTGCCTGAGTCAATTGATAACTGAACTGAACAGAGCAAGGATATGCGTTGTTTTCTTTCATACTACAAGGAAAGGGGTCCCGAGCGATGACGGGTGCAACTGGGACTGTAAATTTGCGGTTCGTGTGCAAAATTGCCGATAACCGATCAATAATAAGATACAAGTCCAGGCGTATTTTACCATCCGCGTCACAGACGCTTTCCGCAACGTTGTGGAACCCAACGAATGGATCGTTCGGCCGCCCTCGCCTTCCCATCCTCAAAATAATTGAACAGCAACGGTGTTTCTTCCCCCCCCCCCACCACCACCACAATTGCCCTTCCTCTGCTTTCCCGGCTTTCATTTTTCGGATTAACGAACCTTCGGAATAAGAACCTTATTTCGTGTTCGGATTAACGAACCTTCGGAACAACGAACCTTATTTCGTTTCGTGTTATCGAACCTTCGGAACAACGAACCTTATTTCGTTTTCGGATTAACGAACCTTCGGAACAACGAACCTTATTTCGTTTTCGGATAAACGAACCCTTTTTCGTTTTCGGATTAACGAACATCGAGGTATAGGCAATTTATACGTGTTTCGGAATTACGAAGTGTAACCAACTGTTTTAATCACAACAAACAATTGAAAACGGACATCTAGACTAATCTTTATAGAATTCTGGTATTATAGCATAACATTTCGCCGTGGACTAATTTTAAGAAATGATAGCAATTCCTTTGTCAAGTGACCAGATAACATTCCATTTAAGTAGAAGGCATATGGTCCTTATGATATAAATGCATTTGCCTGGTCCTGCATTTTGATCTTTGTGTTTCTGTGTGTGTTCGTGTGAAGTTGAAGAGAGAGTGGGAAATAAAAAAAATATACAGTGCGTATAAAAAAAAACGGGACAGATTTGAAGTCTATAAATTTTTTGTTTCAAATAATCATGTCTATATTTTGGTGTTAATAGATGCTCTAAGGTCTTTTCTTTGAAATGCAATTTTAAAAAAATAAATTTTATTCATGCTTGAGCGAACACGGGACGTTTTTGTTGGGGGTTCAAAAAGAGGCTTGCGCCAGAATTGCAGAATATGTGTAATACAATGATCAGACTTCTTGCTAATCAGGAGACTTCCTCTTGACCTTTTCATTATCTGTGCCACAATTTTCGAATTATGCTGTCAAATTTCATTTACAAAGTTATTCATTTAATTGAATTATTTTGTTTTTTCATTTAAACTTCTCTTACCCTTTAATTTTCCTTCATAAATAACTGAGAAAAGAAGATTTTTTTGTCAACCCAAGCAAGAAGATTTGAATTATTAATTGGGAAAATTTGTGATTATTCAAATCGTTTTATTATGTGAAACAAATAATGTTATGTATCTTTAAAAGATATGAATCTATTTTTCAAGGGGTCATTAATTCCTTGACCAAGTTTAATTGTTTGACAGGAAACACAGGAAGGGATTCATGTTTTCAATGACAATGGTGCATTGAGTCAATTTTGATGGAGCTAGATATTGCAGATCGGGTAAAATGTATTAAAAAGTTGTGAGCGAGCGAAGTGAGCACGCAAATATTCCCACTTTTTTAATTACAATATCAAATTTTGTGATAGATTTTGACATAATATTCAGAAAATGATATCATATTTTACTTTCTATCTTTCCTTATTTCCTGTCCACTTTTTTTCTTGGTCATGTTTTTTTTAATTGAGGGGGGGCAACCCGAGCGCCCGCCCATCTGTGTGGCTTTGTTCAAAAGGCACCATAACCTTTGTAGCACATAATGAAAGGATTTGAAAAAAAATCCATGCTCTCCCATAATTCGGTTGAAAAAAAATAATTTTAGCTTGAAGAAGGAATATTCAAAGCTAACAGAGAGCATATTAAAAAGAAATAACAGAACAATTCAAGCAAATAAATAGATCTGAAAATGAATTTTGACCGCATGATTTGAAAATTATGGCAAAGATAATGAAAAGGTTAAGAGGAAGTCTGCTAATTAGCAAGAAGTCCCATCATATTACTCATATTCTGCAATTCTGGCGCAAGCCTCTTTTTGAAACCCAAACAAAAACGTCCCGTGTTCGCTCAAGCATAAACAAAACTATTTTTTTATAGCATTTGAAAGACAAGACCTTAGAGCACCTATTAACACCAAAATGTAGACATAATAATTTGAAACTAAAATTTTATAGACTTTTCAAATCTGTCCCGTTTTTTTTATACGCTCTGTAGTGGAAAGCGAAATAGAGACGGGGAAAATGGAAAGATAAATGTCCATAAAATCATTCCAGGATGAAAGGGTTGGGTTATATTTCAGTTTACTGAAGGATTGTGAAACAATTTTGAATAACCATGATTATCGTGATGATCATAATAATAATAGTGATAACATTACAATTGATATTGTGATGATACTAAAATTTAAACGACTCCTAGTTAATATTAGCAATTAATATTCAACTTTATCATGTTTATGATTTTGAAAACCTCCTCCAAATTGTAATCAATATATATTTGTCACTTTACGAACTATTCCCTCTCATCGGCATAGGCCTGTCCAACTCAGTACAACTCTTCTGCATGTCTCCCCTCTCTCTCTCTCTCTCTCTTCTTGTAATTTTCTCCGTTCTGAAAAAAAGACACTTTGTATCTACACATCATACAAATTCTTTCTCCCTCTTCCTATTTCATCTCTTTCCCTTTGTAAGCTTTCCTCCTCTTCTCAAAGAAGCAAGCATTTTCATCATCATTTTTTTTTGTCTGGCAATATCCATCAGTACCGACAGATAAATAACACTTTGTCAGAAAAAAACATATAAGTCTGTTCTGTTCACAAAATAATAAAAGGCACACATTTCATATTCATCAGATTCTTAAAATATCCATTTATATTCCTTTGTTCTTTGTACAAAATCCCATTTTGCAATGGAAATTATTACATTTACTAGAAGTAACATGGGTATATTATGAGGAAAACTTAATCTTCCATTGAATTTACCAAACTAATATCATTCATTTACATTTATTTTTCCCTCTTTCTCCGTCTCTATTTTTCGTTAGTATAATCTCTTATTTCTCTCTCTACTCTTAACCCCTCAATTTCTCTCGCTCTCCCTCCCCCTCCCCTCTTTCTTTCTTTCTTTCTCTCTCTCTCTCTCTCTTTAACTACACAGACACAGAAACACAAAGATCGAAAGGCAGGGCCATGCAGACAAAATGCATTCATAAAAGGACAATATGCCTTCTTGAAACATGTTAATGAAATCTGTCATCTTTTGGAAAAGGAATTACTATCATTTCTTTATATTGATCCAATTTCAACTGAAACGTTTTTGAAACGCCCACGGCCTATAATTTATATCCATGTTTTATACTTATGTAATTGTGACACCAGATTCGAAAAAGCGTTCATCTCGATTGAATAAAACCACGACATAATCGCATATTGTTTTTTTTTGCCATTTTCTTTGCCGAGAATAATAAATATGATAACGACATTTATGTATGGTACCACAAAAAATGAAATAATGAAAAAACATACTTTTATTATATCTATTATGAATATTATTAATATTACTTTTATCATAATTATTATTATTATCATTATTATTATCATTATTATTATCATCATCATCATTATTATCATTATTCATTTAGGTAAATAGAGAATACTACGGAAAAAAAATAATAATACAGTAGTATACAACGGAATAGTGTACTAAGATAATATAGAACATGTAGAACTCGTGCACCCATTGGCCTGCCAGGGTATAAAGAAAAGTTGCAGAGTAACTGTAGTTGCTTAACCCTTTTTGACATTATCAAGAGGATGTTTACTAAGAAGAGAAACAGAAAAGAGAGTGTGATATTACAAGAAAATTAATATAATCAAAGATACTACAAGGGGTATAAGAAAATAACATATAAAGAATTGTCTCCGATATCAAAACCATGGATACTACTAGACCATGTCACAAGTCACACAATCTACTCATCAGATTGCCGATTGAAATTTACATACTTTTCTTCCTCGTCCAATTTCCATTATTTTGTTTTACATCTTTAACACAAGGTAATGTATTCCGGGGGGCACTTGACCAAAAAGTGGTGGGGTGTGCCGCGGGCGAGACAAAATACGGGGGCCTTGGAGCGGCTTATTTAAAAAATTAGGGTCCTTGGAACGGGCTTCGGAATTACAAATGTTTGTAAGAACGGGGGTCCTTGGAACGGATCGCCAGCGTGTGAGTGGGTAAGCATCCCTATGGAACGGTCATGCATGCATGATGCAGCTAGCGCGGCCTCCGCCGGATGCGCTCGCGCAGAGCTGAGGTGATGGTCGGACAGCGCTCTGTGGCCGCTTTTCACCAAAATTGCAGCTCATTGTAGCAGATCAATGCGATCGGAACGACGTAACGAAAACTATGCGAAGCTTTGGAGCGGATTTTTTTCTCGGTAAGAAGAAAATGCTATGCTTTGGAGCAGCTTTCTTTGTTCTTTATCTCAATAAGACAATAACGCTATGCCTTGGAACGAAAATTTGAGAGTAAAAATGGGGGTCCCCTCCGCGGCACATACCCACTATGCATTATATACTGAGTGCCCCCCCCCCCCCCCCCCCCCCCGGGAATGTATTACCAATCGGTTTTGATTCGATTTCGGGAGTGTGACTATAGCCACTAGTCATGCTAGTAACCAAATACTAAGTCATTTTATCAATCCATTTGCACACGCTTTATATAACGCTGCTAATTTCTTGTCAAAATTCCTAAAAAGTAGCCTTTGTTGAACATCGGCGAATCAAAACAGCTGTGTCGTTCTGGACTCGGACAAACGGCATATTTGCAATTGTTCGTCCGGTCCAAATCTAAGACGATGTGCTGTCCCGCCGCACAGTGGGCCAGAATGAGTTGAAAGTGCGCCAAATTATATTCCGGTTTATATCATTCTTTACTTTAACATGTTGATTAAGGGTAATTTTGGGCGTAGAATCGACCGAACATAATTTAAAGCCGATATGACGTCACTTTGATACCAAATTTTGATTGGCTACTTAAATCCTATCTGTAAAAAGACAAATTATGCTAAACAATGTGCAGTATATAAACTTTGTGATATGTGTTACTTAAAGATTGACCAGAGTTAATGTTGGTTTATGTTTCTCACATGCCTAAAAAATGTGTATGAGATCCTAAAAATAATTTTATGGCATAAAAATGATCATTAGATTAAACAAATACTTTAAAATCTGAAAAATATTAACCGTGCTTTATCAACATGATCAAGCGGTGTAGACTTGGGTAAAACGCAGAGTATATAACACCACGAATAATTTACTATGAGGAGGGTTTTTGGCTGAAATTATTCTACAAGTATATTTTATCTCTGGAAGAGGGGCGAGTAGCCCTTGTCTGCGTTATCAACCTTTATTTTGTTTTCATTATGCCCGGAATTCATGTCATTTTCATGGAATGGAAGGGGAATCGTCCTCGCCGTGCAAAAATGAACGGCAATGTACACCCCACACGGTGCGCTGCGATGACTGCGCGGTAAAAAAAATGACCGTTTTTGAACAGGTTTTGGGGAGTTGTGTCAAGTAAAATCGACTCTAACATAAAAAGGGCAACAACGGGCAGCTGAATTTGGTATCAACTTAAAGCTTAGACATCTGGCAAAATGATGATATAATTAAAACGGAAATCCACGGAATTCAAAACTTTTCCAATGTAAATGCGAAAAACATGGATTATCCGCCTATTTCGAGGAATAATTATCTTATAAACCTCCTGAAATGTGTCTTTTTATCTACTTTGAAACCTTTCACACGAAAAAAGAATATATCAGGATTATGTGGGTGCCATTACAGATTCCTACATGAAAAACCTCCTGTGAAATGGCTTGTTTTTCAACTAAGCTGTCATATACGCGGCATTTCGCAAAATGTCACATTTTACGATTTGAGGTAGGAAATTAACAAGCTTTATGCAAATTCCCGAATGAAATATTTTGCTGAAGTATTCTTCAAAGTGTTGTCTTTCAGCTGGGCATGACAAAAATTAAAAACCTGAAATTGCCCAAAATGACTTTTGGCGCACTTTTGTTTCGCCCCGGCCCACTGTGCGCCGATCCACCAACTTTCGACAATGACCTCTAATCTGTCCACTGTGATTTGACGGGCATTTCTAATACTCCTCAACGTTCCAAAAAGGGTCTGCGAAGTTTATAAGATACGCTACAGTTTTTAATTCAAGAGAAAGATGGTGTATGCGACAGCCCTTTCATTGGTCCTTGAGCATGGGTTTGAAGACGAGGTAAGGTCGATGATCGTTCTAATGACGTCGACCTGTGTCTCGACATCGGACCTCTATCGTCGAGGTAGCCACTGTCTCTTGTGATGTCGTCAAATGATTCTGTCATCATGACTTGTATTCATTGACCTCAAGACGTGGTTCAATCACCTCCATCCAATAGCTAAGCTTTCGGGTCTTCTGGAAGGTACTGCCGTGATTGTCGAATTTCACCACATCTACAAGGAGACGAATTTATCAAGAATCAAATGTAAATAGAGAGAGGGAATGGGTGAGGAAAATGGAGAGAAAACATCGGCTTTTTAAAGAGAATCTACCCCTTATTCATAGCACTTTATATTGTGAAGTCTGCACTACTCCGAGTGTAGGGCTAGCTTACAGCTGATCTGGACAAAAAACGGGACAATTTACATCAATCGATCCCTTCAACCAGTATAGAATTTACTGGGAATAAAAAAAAATGAGTCGGAGTCGATCCAACAGCACGGCATCTTGCCTTATTCCTAGCAGATCGACTTGCCAAATGCATGTTAACAATTCATCTTCCATTCTTACCCCCAAGGAAGTCAACTTATCAGCTATCGACAACTCTTCATTAAGACAGATCTCTATTCATAAATAATAACTTTACATATTCTTATACCCTTTCTTTAATATTCATATCCGTTTCTCTCAAACTATTAGAAAAATCTATTCTGATATATTTCTGCTTCGCGTATAAAAGGTGTTTGGCTGCATTATCCATTTTTACGCCAGTCAACGCACGATAAAATTAATTCTTTGCAAATCCAATGGTTTCATGGTACGTCACACCAACCAAACTAACTCAAACTGATCAATATTATATTATACTGTATATTTGTTTTGAGGAGTCGAATTCGCCGGTGCGAGTGTAGCATTAGGAGTTTACGCACCACGAAACAGAACACTTTTAAGAACATAGACAATGCATTGTCAAATGACCTTCATGACAACCAAGAAGTCTTTGTTGTAAATTTGTGATCCAATACAGCCGTTTCGTCTTGGACTCTGGACAACGACGCATTTGCCATTTTCCTTCAGCTCTAAAATTTACGACGAAACCGCTGTTGCAGTTCACCAATTTCCGACAAAGACTTCTCAGCTGTTCATTGTAATTTGACGGGCATTTTTAGTATATCCATTGTATTCTTGAATTCGTCCTTCGCCGCAGCGTGAATACTCCCTACTATCAAGGAGCTTGGAAGATCCTTGCTACTATTAACCTATAAAACGAATATGAATATAATACTTACACAATCCTGGTTCTTCAAATAGTACCTCTCCATCTTCAGGCACGATATGACTGTTATATCGTTTCTCATCAAGTATGGAGATCTTCTCCCCTGAATCCAACAACCGATGAATCCCGAATGCGATATCGTGAGATTCAGTTTTGAATTCATACCTAACCAATAAAAAGGAAATAAAGTTAACGCTCGTTATTCAGAAGGTTTATTATTCTGAAATATGTATATTGCAAAAATGAAATTGAGTACGTTAATCAGAGCATCTGTGCCAGATTTCCCAAGATTCGATTTTCTGTTCCGCAATTTCTTTTGTACGAAAATAACTATGAACTATACGAATATGGAGTAGAAGAAATAACCTGTTGTTTCACGTTGTATCAAACGTAGTAGGAAAGCGACGTTTCGTCTGCAAGCTGCTAGACTTCTTCAGGCAATGAGCAAAGACGCTGCTGCGCACGGGGTATATCGCGTCGGCTTGCCCGGCTGTGAGCCGTTAAATAAATATATGAAATAAGTAATAATAATACTCAATATTTACAACGCGCTTTTCCCAAATGGCCCAAAGCGCTCACAATTTCAATTAAAATTGCCTAGAACAAGAGAATTTTAAGTGACTTCTTAAAAGACTTGATTGTTGGGGATTGTCTTATTGCAAGAGGGAGCTTGTTCCATTCCATAGAGGATGCAACAGTGAATGTTCTAACTCCAGTCTGTTTTCTTTTTGTTGGATATGTTAATTTAAGTGGGTCTTCAGAGGATCTAGTTCTTCTACCTGGGACATAAATTTCTAAACAATCAGACAAGTATTTTGGAGCTTGGTTATAGAGTGATTTGTATACAAGGAGTAGTAACTTAAAAATAATACGTTGTCTAATCGGGAGCCAGTGTAAATTATATAACAGGGGTTCAGGAGGTGTATCACGGCGGACTTCGAAAATAATACGGGCAGCCCAATTCTGGAGGTGCTGGAGACGATTAATGTGAGACAATGGTATTGAAGACAGAAGACCATTACAAAAATCAATAAGTACTTTTAAACCAAATTATTGAGAAAAAAATACTGAAAGTACAAGAAATCATCACCGATAACTTTTCTCGTTTCGGTATCTCAGTGAAAAGTCATTACAATATCAACATGCGAAATAAATGCAAAGCTATGGAGACTGGAATACAGATTGAGGAGACAGGTCGAGAGAAAAAAAGGAGGGAGAGAGAGGGGCGTGGATAGGGCTCTGAATCTGCAAGTATAATGATCTTCAAAACGACACGCAATTTACCTGAATATGCTGCCAAGTGTCTTGACCTTGTACTTGATCTCTATTGACCTCTTACCCGGAAGCTGTTGAGATGTCATATCAGAATGTGTCAGATCACTTCCCTTCTTAAAATAAAACGATGGAACTTTACCTCCAAGATTAATCTGTTAAATGACAAGAAAATTAGTGACATTTATTTCTGCACGAGAGGTGTCGTTTAATGGAATATAATTGCCTTTAGCAAAAATGGGTTTTTAAAGGTCAAATCCACCCAAGAAAAATGTTGATTCGAATAAATAGATAAAAATAAAGCTAGCTTAACACTGAAAATTTCATAAAAATCCGATCTAAAATAAGAATTCTTTTTTTTTATTTTTTTTTAAGTTTCGCTTATTTTTCACAAAACAGTGATATGCACAATTTAGTGACATGCAAATGAGACAGTCGATGATGTCTTTCACTCACTATTTATATTGTTTGTTTTTTTGGTTTGAACTATACAATATTTCATTTTTTTACATATTTGACAATAAGGACCAACTTGACTGAATCGCATAGTATTAAACAATGCTAATTCCACGGGTTCAGGGATGAATTAATCGTTGTATCACTCCACAATGAGGATATACTTAGAATATTAGATACCTTTGAAGGACACATGTTAGGATTGCCATCAGTATCTGTCATGGTTCCTCCCCAGTAAACCGGAAGTACTTCTGGATCTATGTGTTTCAGGAGGGCATCACGCCAGTTACCTATCAAACAAAATATCCCAAAATTTGACTTCTTAACACGTTGTATTAGATTATATATTATATGACACGTGGGGTTTGATCAATATTTATGATTATGGTCAAGTTTGGTCAAGTTGGGACATAAACTAGATTAAGTTAAGTGCAAGTAGCTTTTCAAAAATTTACTGAACAGTGTAACACATAATGCTGTCTTCATGTTTAAGTTCAATCGGAGAAGAAGAAGAAGTGGTGAGGACTGAGGAATAATGGGAGAAGGGGGAACAACAGAAAGTATAATTCCGAATGTAATGGTGCCAATGTCATGAATGTGAGTAAGACAAACCTCCTAGTACTTTAATCTTTGCTCTTGTTCCTTCACTGAGGAATGGTTTCAAGATGAAATAGACTGCAGGAAATATCTTAGTAGGTCGAACTATCAGCATTTTATGAATGATCTCCGGATAATGTTCTTCAAACAATGCAGCGGCCTACAGTGGGTAAAAATCACGATTTATCATAAACATAATATCACAGATGATGACGTTTTGGAACTTGTTCAAAGCATATTTATCAGTACAATGTGTCAGTCTTGTTTTGTCATAACATTTTAAAGTGTTACAAATTGTGAAAATTATTTTGTAAACCATATCGACTTTTCTGAATTCTTGTAACGACTATTTCAATCTTCTTTTTTGATCTTATCTCGAATTTTATTTATCCAAGTCTACTCTGATTCAAGCTTGGAATAATCCGTGGCGTAATGAGCCAAAAACTTTGAGGGAGTTAAATATGCATGGCGTATCGAGTAATTATTTTTAATAAGTTGCGAGCGAGCAAAAATTTCGACATTTTTATTACAAAAATCAAAGTTTGTAATAGATTTTTACATAATTTTCAGAAAAGGATATCATATTTCACGACTTTCTTTTTCATTTTCTTTCCTTATCTTTTTTTTTCTTGGTCGTGAATTTTTTTGGGGAAGAGCCCCCCCCCATCTGTACGCCAGTGAGACATATTGATTATTTTGACCCAGCAAAAGACACTATAGAATAATACAGACCTCTGTCATGACTGTCATTCCTGGTTTCCATATATGGCCTGCATTCAGGTGTTCAAGATCTACGATGAATGTGACACCTTCAATATGACGACCAAGCTGAAGGGATACGAATCAATAGTCATTTCAACAAATATTTTCTGTCAGGTTAATACTTTCAAATCAATGTGAAGTAAAGCTGTTCTCCTTCGTCTAGTCAACTTTCCAATCAAATTCACACATTTAGCTCTCTACCCTTCCCCGACCCCCATATATAGGCAGATCCAGGTGGGGGGGGGGGGCATGGACCTATACAGTGCGTCCCAGAAAAAAACGAAACCGAGATTTATCGTTGATTTTTCATAACTTAAACACAAATACAATAGACAAGTGACTTACCAATGTGAAACTTAGTATCCCATCTTTCATCTGAAATTACGTAAATCATTTTTCATTCACGCATGAGTGAGCAAAAACAATTTGAAGAGGACGGTGCATCTTTTTTATTAGTGAAATACAAATCCAGTTGACGATTTTTAAAAATAATCAGAATTATCCCTTTTTCAGGTGTAACTATAACAAATCTAAGAATATATATATTTTCAAAAATCAGCTCGTAGGTCCTTCTTCACGCTGACATATTTGATTTGGTCCTTATGAAATACATACTTTTTTTGTAGCAATGAAGACAACATGTATTAAGGATTAAGAATTTACCCCCCCCCCCCACAAAAATCTTCAAGTAGCTGATCGAAGAATATATTAATGAAACACCCCCCCCCCCCCCATTTCGACAATTCAATTTTTACCCCCTCCATTCTATTTCCCTGTTTCTACAACACAATTAAAAAAAACGGTTGCGAATAAGTTTACAAAATAAACAATCATGAACCTATCCACGGAGGATTATCTATTGTTACTGGGGGTGCTATGACAATGCTCAGCACCCCCAGTAACAATAAATTCATCCTCCGTGGCCAGGTCCATGTGAACAATATTGCTTTTTTACAACATTAAATGTTTGTTTGCATTTTCTTTAAATTCTTAAAGAATAACCGATCAGCGCACATAGTAACCAAGGTTACCAGTACATGAAATCTAAACATAATTGTTTTGTTTCGTATTCTAGAAGTGTCATTAAAATTAATAAATGTGCATTGATTACAAAAAGGTTACTCTTATAGTATACCTTTCTAGAAATGATTTTCTGTTCATTTTGTAATCTCTCCAAGATGCTGATATTTGTTTTGATGATGTCTCCAGCTTTTACCGAGTAGAGCAGTCCTGAGGGAGAAAAAAAAGATCGCAAACATGAATTGATCTTTGGTTTTGTGTTTCTTTTTCCTCTTTCATATAGAGATTTGCAGCAAATGTGTTAACAAGACATCAAGAAAAACCTACATGATAATGTTACAAAATAGTTATATAATCACACACATAACATGCATACACATACGAAACTGATGTCCCGTGTCATATTGGGAAATAAAATATTTTTTTCTCTTTCAACCGTGATTAAGATCTAACAAAGAAATATGAGCCATTTTCACAAACGAAGGAGGATTTCATAATACACCTCTGCCAGTAACAACACTCAAGAAAACTACATCAAAGATTTGAATTGAATATGTTTGATAAGACCTTCTTTTAAAGATATTTTGGAAATTGTTACATACATAGATAATGAAAGCGTTTTTGCTTTTTTTATCTACCTTTGGGATCGACGTTACCAAGAGGGCATATCCACACCACGTGACCTTCTTTATCCAATCCGGTAGCTCCTCCTGGCCAATACTTCAAGCAAGCCTGAAAATATAAAGAAGAAAGTTGAGGGGAATTACGATTAAAGTTGTCGTTGTCTTTTTGTCTAACATAAAATATAAAGTAACACACAAGTTCATGTATCAAAAATTTAAACAAACCCGGTTTCAGCACTAATGAAAAAGTTGTCTGCCTGCAACAACCACCACCTCCTTACTGGGTTGGTCCAGCTCTTTTCATATCTAGTCTTGTAATATAAAATCTTTTATGCTTTGTTTATAGGCTTGACAAATTGTTCGCAGTTTTATCATAATCCATATAACTTGTACTGATTTTGTACTGACCAGTCATACAAACGTCCAAAACCTTGTGAGTTATAACCCATCTCTAAACAAATAAAAACAAAATGATTTTGTCGATATTAAAAAAAAACGAAGCTGGAATTTAATATCGAAGTACTAAACTTTGAACTACGCCATCTATCTGTGTGGTTCAGTGTAAAACTGTAAGAGGCAAAAAATGGCAGAGGTTTAAATGGCAGGGTAAAAACGGCAGAGCAAAAACTGCAGATCCTATACCCCCATACAGTCAACACGACTGAGTAAATCCCCTGCATAAAAGCTATATGCTTAAAATAAATGTAAAAAGGGAAAGTTGAATTATACTGTCGGACTAATCATGCTAATGGAGCGAGTCATATTTTTATAAATCGTCTGCAGCAAATTCATATCCCCTGGGTTGGTACCGTCATATTCCTTCACATGTCAAATTGTTTTACCTATATATTCAAACTTGAAGCACATTTTGGTATTCAATTCATGAAAATAAGACGATTCAGGTTAGGTTCTGAATCACTGATGGGCTATGCAATACCAAATACAGGCGGTAATAACTTGGCAACAAGTTAGATAAAGTAACATTGAAAAGTTTTGAAACCTGACATCCATTTACTATTCTGTGAGGGATTGCTATACAAAATTTCATCATTCATATAAAAACTATAGGTTTTATAAGTGCTTCATCAAATTATGATCCATCATGATCCCTCATAATGGCAAAATTAAATAAAATTACTATTACTTGAACAAACTTTTACTGTCCATGATCACATGACTGCGGACCTGTGTCTGCACGCTTTTTCCCAAATGACTAATGTTATGGGGGTTTTAAGGAAAGATGTATGCAAACCCATTACATCAGTAAATCCATATTTAACCAGTTCAACAGCAGGAAAAGGAGAAGTTTTAAGGATATTTAAAAAGAGAAAAGATAAATTACCTCAGGTATTTCATACCAATCATGAATGGAATCTATTCTGTTCTTTATTCGCCACTCCAGATCCTGCAAACGACAGAAATGATAAGAATACATAATGTGGAGAATCGTAGGCCACACAACGTCATCAAGTTTCGTGAAAGAAATTTGTAACATAGATTGGTTATCATGTCCCTTGGAAGCAGGGGTGCTGGGATGCACCCCAAAATTTACATGGGGTGGTGCATAGGCGGCCCCCCCCCCCACCTGGAAATACTAAATAGCATAGTGTAACCAACATTTTGGAGTGAAAACCTTCTTTCTTTCTTTCTTTTTTGCTTGACAAATTTAAGCCTGCGTCCCATGTTAAAAGATCTTTCCCTGGGCCCTGTTGGTTATGATTTATTCTGTCACTGTCATGACTATCAACAGTTTGGATTTTATTTTGCTTTGTCTTCAGGGAAAACCTTCATAAACGGATGTTCATATTTCTACATCATTCCATATTTTATTTTTTTACTTTCTTGACAATCAAATATTTGACAAGACATCTGCCAATCTCTAGCTTGAATTCATTTTCATAATTGTCATCCCTCCCAATCTTGCTCACTAATTAAAAGCCCTTCATAATAGATGCACAAACACATAATTATCTTGAAAGTGAAAGTATATAGATAAAAGATGACTCCTATATCATTAAACACTTTACTAATCACCAGGATAATCTGTACTTGTAGCTCATAATTCATGGATATAACGTGTATAATGTTTTATTCACGAAACCTGAAATAGAAAGTAGTTCATGTCGATGAAAGATATATGCCAGATCTGTAAGACTCTTGTTTTAAATTAGTACTCACCGTTTATCATCAAAACAGAGGTGAAATTACTCCAACTCCCGACATCACCCCCCTCCCGATGAGATCAAATTGTTCATATATTTATTTATTTATTTTGTTATTTAGGTTAATGAATGAAATAATCATGGTAGGATTGGAAATATGGCGTAATGAAGTAAGCATTTAAAGTACAAACAATTTAAATCATTTTATAAAATCTTTTTATATTTATTAAATAAAGGGGAATTGTTATACGTACCCTACTACGCGCGCGCTTTACAAACATTTGTATTTCGGTCATATCTTTGGGAAGCGAAAAGTTGAACTGGCAAAATGTACACTAATCATGCCAGTCGGAAGCTAACAAGAAACAAAGTACAACAAATGCATTTTTGGCATTTTTACAGCTTTACCAACTATGTATTTCGTTTAAAAACATTCAAATTGACAACCATTGAAAATTTGTACTTTTGTGCTTTTCACCGGAAAGGATTCTCTGACGCCATCTTATCCAGGTGTACTTACATACAGTCCGTTTGCATGTAGAAACGTCACCTTATTCCTTTGTTTTCCATTTCACAAATTTAAATATTTTGGACGATTGAAATTATAAAAATCTTTATCAACTTTTTTTCTTTTTTTAATTCTGTTTTTATTATAGTAAAATGAACTAAATCACAAAATTTACGAATGATTATTAGGTGATTGCAAATCACATAAACACAAGTTACTAATCTTTATCAACGTTAACCCACAGCTTTACAGCATAATTTTGTGATTTCTTTGCTTTGCCTCTTATTTGGCCACAACTGCTATATCAGTTAACTACCAATTAGCCACCAAATAACCTGCAAATAAGCTTGGCCAAAAATAAGTTCCATCAGTACTTGGGTTTGCGTATTGTCCTCAAAGGTCAATTCCACCCAAAAATCAAACTAGAAAAATGTTGAAAATTTCATCAAAATCGGATGTAAAATAAGACAGTTGTGACATTTAAGTTTCGCTTATCTTACACAAAACTGTTATACACATAACTCAGTGACATGCAATTGAGACAGTCGATGATTTCCCTCACTATTTTTTTGTTTTATTGTTTGGATTATACAATATTTCATTCTTTACAAATTTGACGATAAGGACCAACTTGACTTAACCATAGAGTATTAGAACAATGCTAATTGCGCATGTGCAGGTAGGAATCAAGCGATGATTCACGTGGCAATGAGGAGAAAATTAAAATAATTCATGCTTTCATTATAATAAAATACAAAAGAAATAGTGAGTGGATGATGTCATCAGTCTCCTCATTTGTATACTGATCAGGATGTGCATTGTAACTTTAAAATGTCATAACTTTCTAATTCTCATCCGATTTTGGTGAAATTTTCAGTGTTATGCTTGGTGGATTTTTCTTTTTTTATTCAAATCAACTTTTTGTTTGGATGGACTTGTCCTTTAAAATGTCAAATTCGTAATTTGGAAAACAATTAAAAAATCATTTTTATCAAGTTCAAGTTCATTTATTTCTTTCCACAACCAAAATACAATGCATACATGTACGATATCAATAAGGTTAAAAGAAAAAACACAACAGGAATAAAAGCTTATGGACAATGAGCTAAAAAGATATCGAAAATATGGGAAAGAGGTGGTCTGTATAGAAGCAACGCTTGTTAAGCACAGATCACCTTTGATACAACAACAAAATATGTATGATACAATATAATTAAACGTCTGCATTGAAAAAAAAAGCAGATAAGAAGCAAGAAAAAAAAATATATATATATACACATATATACAGTAATAACATAAAAAAGAACAACTAACTAGAGTAGGGTAGAGGAAGGTAAGTACACACGACAAACAGATACACGGCCATAATCGAGAATCACGGAGTGTTCATAAAGCAAAACACCTAACTGGAAAGCAGTGATAGAGCATTCTTGTATTCTGATTCTTCACAGCTTCCAAATAATATGTCGTTGTCTTGGCTCCAGGTATGGTCTTTGATAATCATGACAATAAAGAAATTATTTCTTACCCGTCTAAAACTTTCCTCAGCCTTCTTTACGTTGAATCGGCGTGCTATAAGAAAAGATTAACAAACTTTATTTGTCTTAATATTCTATTAGAATATACAGATGTTTGATATTTCTAAGCATGTGGAATCATACATGCTACATGACAAGTAGTTTTGAAGTCAATAAAGAATATTTTGGTTTGCTTTGCTTTGCTTTTATTATTGTTTTCAAAGTTAATGTGATTACATATGCAATATACAAAATAATCTATAAGATACACAATAATAGTCATAATATATACAAAATAACGATGTGAGTATTATCTATACTGATTACAGAATCACTCTAAAGGGTGGAAGTTTTAAGTCAAATTCGTAAGTTTTAGTTTTAAGTTTTAAGTCAAATTCGGAACGGGACATCTACCCCCTGGACATCCACCCTTTAGGACATCCTCCCCCTAGGACAAGTACCCCCTAGGACATCTATCCCCGGTTATCTAAAAAAAAGGCAAATGTGGACAAATAACAGTCGGATTTTTCATAAAGCTGTGCGTAAAGTTTTTCAGTAAGGCCTGGTCCCACTGGCCGACGGATACAACACGTATAAAGAACACAACAGACGATCAAAATTACGCGGGTGGCTCCATCCGTTTTCATCCGTTCCAGAATGGTCAAAATTAGCGAAAACATGACATAAAAGAACGGACGTGGTTACGTGGGTAGTATGTAGGATGGACAATAAATGGTTGTTCATCGGAAACCTTTGCGGATGAAAACGGATGGAAGTGGATAACGGATCCGATGGAGTAATCAGGTTTTTTTAATACTTTATTTACGAGATGTATACGCTTACATCTTTTCTATTGCCGTGCTTACTAATGATGTATAGACGTTCCATGTACCTTATCTTTCGTCCCTCTTTCCGTTGTTCAGCTTCAGTGGATCTGAGTTGCGAGGATGCCCCGAGGACACAGAGGGGATCCAGTGGACATTTCACGGATGATAACACACATAGAACGTTTGTTGCACGTATATCTTGCGGATTTGTATCGCACCGGCGGAATGTTCATCCGTTCTGTATGTTTTGTGCAGCTCAAAACTTTTGCGCGGATAAAATCTCAGTGGAAGGATGCTCGATAGTAGAGCGTATGTAACACGTATATTCAATGATTACAAAACGGATGCATAGCGTTTTCAAACGGATGGCAAGAATTTTTTTTACGTTTTACATCCGCTTTGCATCCGTAAGTGCAGTGGGACCAAGCCGTTACGCATGAATAGAACTTGTTCTTAGTAAATCAGGGCCCAGTCTTACAAAGAGTTACGATTGATCCAATCAATCGTAACTCTATGGAAATCCATCAGTGTCATAATTTTTTCTACAGGAAATTTGCACAATGTCTTTTGTAAACAAAGAGAAGCACAGCAAATTTTCAAGAAAACGTTGAATGCATAAATATACACCATAGTTAGAAAATGTTTTGAACAAACATGCATAATAGATGTTGATGTTGCTGGCCTTCCATAGTTGTGATTGATCGGATCAATCACAACTCTTTGTAAGACGGGGCCCAGATCGTGGTATCCATGACATAACAATTGAAATGGTCACCAGTCATTCATAAAGTTATTTGTATTTTATGAGACACCCGTCAGGTGCATATGCTGTTAATTTTACAATTTTTGTCTAGGGGTCTGATCGCAATCTTTTACTGAACATTTACTGTTGATTTTGTTGATTAATATGAATTGGATACCCAGTGCAATTTAGAAGCGAATGCATTGTTCCTGAAGATGCTTTCTGTTGATCTTAAAAAGCAAACATTCGTTTCTTACACCTATATTCTCACCTCTTAAGAATCGTAACAAGCAGTGATCATCATGATCTTCTTGTAAGACATCATGAAGATTTGATCTCATCTGAGAAGAAATTGGAATGCGACAAAAAATGGTTAATATATTCAAGATATTTCACTTGTTTATTTATTTCTGACTGAGATCAAGAGCGTACATAATGAGTCAAAAACTAGAGAATTTTTTTTTCTGAAAATCAATGAAAGATAAATTTTTGAACTTTAATTTTCAACATGTTTCTCATAGTAAAATGTTAAACATATCGGTTTCACCGTAAGATTATTATGCTCTATTATTTATTTTTTTTCATTTAGTTCATTCTCGGACATAATTATAAATTATGTACAGCCAAGTTAACCTCCCGACTAGTATAAGTGGTGAAATGTTGGTGAATACTTACCGCAGTAAGCGCGTCGGCCTGTTTGGCACTCAAATCCGATAAAATCCCGCTCATAATTATTGCTCCTTTTTCAATCTCAAAATCAGGCTAGAATAACTAGAAGCCTTGTAATTATCAAACAAGTGTGATTGCCTTTGAATAATATAAACGAGGCAGGAACGATAAATAACCTTGACGTATAGGTACACATACTATCAGACTATTAAATAATTAGATATGATAACGAGGAAGTATAAGAATAATATTCATATCTCTAGTAATGGGTATAGTGATGTTATCTAACCATTCTTGTAACGGTATACAAACAGAAACAACATGAGTGGTTTGGCCATGATTAATTATTAATGTTTCCCGAGCATGAGATCAAAGTTTATCTTTGTTATCACTGCTTTCTATTTTCAAGATACATTCTGAATAATGAGTAAAGTCTACCAAGAGCAAACAATCTTGTTTTTGTCTTATCTTTACCATGCCCTCCTTGCTCGAATTGAATAAACTACAGCAACATTGATATATATTACATGTAATGATTATTAAATGAATTAATGCACACTACTTTCTAATTTTCTTGAGGGATTGTTTGTTTGAAGAAAAAAATAATTTACACTATAATAAGGTAAAGGCGATTGTCATACGATGAATAATAGGAATAATAGAAATAATTATAGGCTTTTCGGTCGTTTGTGTTTTCTTCAGTTATGCGATTTCATCATATAAAAACATTATCTCTCCTACATTAATTTGATATTTTATTTTCTTATTTCTTCATATGATAAAGGATCAGTTCATGCCTCGATTATACGAACAAGTCAAAAAGTTAATTAGGGCTTGAATTTGATGTTCGGGTGTTCAAATTCCACATCAGCGATAATGTCGTATTACTGAATTGACAAGTCTCTATCCAAGTCAGGAGTGTAAACCCGGTCCGATACTGAGCTGAAAATTCCAAAGTTGGGGGAACCCCGATATCAAGGCCTGTGTGGGGTTTACAAAACGAGATACCCTACTATCACTTTCGAAGATTGTTAACGCATATCATGATTTCTTAATGTTTTTGTGAAAATGAATGGCACCAAGTTAAATCAAGGGGGCATACCGTGGATATAGCACATTGTTGAAAAATAGGAAAAGATTTCAGAAATGAACGCTTTGAGTAATTTATGCATAATGAAGAAATTATGATATTAAGTTTATCCCCCTCCTGACTAGCATAGCCCCCCCCCCCTTCTTAACCCCAGTGTATTTAGATGTATCGGGATTGAGTTGTTTAAGATCAAAATAGTCATATTATACAGATATTGACTAATGGGGTGTGTAATATAAACATTCTTTGGACCGCCGGATTTATATTTTCCCGAGGGGTTATATTTTCCCGAAGCGCGCAGCGCTGAGGGAAAATATGATCACGAGGGAAAATATTAATCCTTTAGGCGGTCCAAAGATTTTTTTTTTTTACACATCCCATCAGTCAATATCTGTTATATTAGATAGCCTTTAATGATGAAGATAAAAATGGTCTAACGATGCGTGCAACCTGTTGTTTACGATAGTCACAGTGATTGATGGAACTGGTATAGATCTAGATGTAACTTTAGTCTACTACTACTTTAATGCAGTGAATGGCCCTTTTCTAATCAAATCAAGTTTGTTTTAGGCCTAGCCCAAGATCTCAGTTAGAGTCCAGTTCAGATACTTTAGTCCCACATATTTTATTTCCGTTTAGTTGGTAACATCTAATCCACAAGAGGGCGCCATACACGTAGAAAATATATTCACGGACCGGTTGGTCAATATATTCATCGAAGGTGGACCGGCTGGGAAAATACACGGATTTCGATCATATCACGTGACGCGCAATTGACCAATCGCGCTTGGCTATCTGTCTTGGCTATCTAATATAATATTTTATTATTTTCAATTATTGTTTCTGCAACTTTACAAATACAAATAAAGTACATAGTACATAACAAAATATGTAACCATAAAAAATTATGAATAAATTTTCTATAACATAACGATTTAAGAAGGTTGTTGCTGGAACCTAATAATTCATAAATGACTAGTGGGGCGCTGCAAGAAACTTACGATCAATTGCAAGTCTATTTTCGGTCACAAACTTAACCATGTGTGTTACAAATAATTGTAAATTTGTGATTGATTACTGAACTGCTTCTTGAAACAAGAAGTGTAATATGATTTCCTACAGCTAAAGTTGTTTTATTGATTTTAAAAATTCCAACAGAAAGTTTGCAATTGATTGCAAATATTTTCTTGCAACACCCCCTAGATATAACCATGTCCATGATATGATGCATGTTTGCGATAAAGCCAATTATGACCAAATCCAGAAGCAGGCCTCCCATGTGAGATTAAGCGTGGGGGCGGAGCGACCACGCAAAAAATGTGTCGATCAAGTTTTTTAAGCACTTACAGATAAATTTACGCATTTATTATCATCCACCTCCGAATTCACGTCAGTGACCAAGGTATACTGGGTAGACCTACCAAGGAGATATCACCTCCTTGGACCTACCCAATATCCTTGGTGAGCTCTACATACTTTGGACTGGGCGTATGATATCTTGGGGCCCGTTTCATAAACCATTACCACTGACGTGAACTAATATGTTGCTAAAAAATCTATTTTTTTTTCAAAGTTCCAATCATTTGGAAATAACCTTCCTTTAAAAGATTAAAAGATACATGTAGCCTTTCTCTTTCCGTTTTCAAAAGGAGACTTAATTCATATTTAATCGATAACCACAATATTTTTTTTTCTAAATTATAGGCTTTATCTTTTCTTTGTTTATGTTACGTTTTTAGGATTTTTACGTGTAAGGTTTTTTTTTATAATTGGTATTTTGTTCTATTGGTGCAGCACCAATAAGTCTTCTCTGCCTTCTAAGCTGTCTCCTAGTTTCTTAATTATTTCTATTTCTGTATATTCCAATATGTTTTGTAAGTGTTATTTTTAATCTATGAACGAAATAAATACATATGAATGAATGAATGAATGAAGGAATGAAATAATTGATTAATTAATTAATTATTAGTTAATTAATCAATTAATTAATTAATTAAAAAGTTAATTAACAAAGTTGAAATAACTATAATGCTTTTATTCATTCACCTATCAATTAATTAATCATTAATGAATGAATAAATCAATTAATTGGTGAATGAATACAAGCATTATAGTTATTTTAACTTTGTGATAATAGCAACAAGTCTTAACAGCTAATCAAAATATAACGAACGATACTAATTTCACATTAAGGGCAGACTCCTATTCAGTCAGGTATTAAATCACAGCTCATCCAAGAATCATAAATTCATCTTTAGATATCATTTAAATTCACTGACAATAATCACAATTTACAGTACAACAAAATAAGGTACGTAAGTTGGGCACCTGTCAGCTACAAACTATATAAGACCTGAAACAAGACTAAGCATAATTTCAGTCAAATTTCAGTCAACGACACAGTCATTGCTACACTGTGCGGCATGCGGCGCGACCGTGTCTCCAAAACCTCGTCCTTTCTGTAAAAATTTGTGGGGTTTTTTTAGTGAATTTTGAGTGAATTTCTTCCCTCTTCACGTTGTATTGTGCTAAGACTGTGATCTGAAAAATTTTGGAGTTGTTTTGGACGTTCATTCCAAAGAGGTTCAGTTAAGAAGGTAAGCAAGATATTGTGGGCTACACTAACACATACCGCACTGTAGTGTAATATCGCTAGATCGCACACACACACACATCTATACACAGATAAATTTGAATCTCCCGCCTTTCTTCGGGAACCAATTCCGGTCATGGCCGGGCGGCGCGTTTCCGTTTTACACCCTGGCGAAGGCATTTTCCGGAAAAGTAGCCAAAAAGCGACTAGTGAAGAGTCTACGTCTACGTTTGTTTACATTATCAGCTGGGCGCGCGATCCAAAGTCCGCACCGAAGTTATCCGCAGAACATAAATTTGCAAAGTGCAGCTGAGCTTATACTTTCCAGGTTCAATACGAATGTATGCCTTGATCATTTGCCTTGCCGATTTGCTGATGTCTGTCTTTCTCTCTATCTGTCTATATATCTATCTCTCAAATTCTATCTCTATCTATCTATGTAACTGCAGTATCTATCTATCTAATAATCTTCTCTGTCTCTGTCATTGTTTATCTAACTTCTATCTATCTCAAATTCTCTATCTCTCTCTATCTATCCATCCATCTGTCTGTCTTTCTCTATTTCTCTCTCTCAACATATAGTAACTACAGTATCTATCTGTTAATTTGTCGCTCTTCTCTCTTATTCTTGATCTATCTGACATCTATCTATCTCTAAAATTCTCCAGCTCTCTCTCTCTATCCATCTGTCTGTCTTTCTTCCATCTATCTATCTATGAAACTACAGTATCGGTTAATTTGTCTATCTTCTCTGTTTCTCTCATTCTTTATCTATCTAACATCTATTTATCTCTCAAAATCTCTCTATCTCTCCCTATCTATCTATCCATCTGTCTGTCTTTCTCTCATTCTCTCTATCCAGGCGCGCCGGAACACTTTCAGTTTTGGGGGGGGCAAAATCCCGAAGGGGGCACAATATTTTTGACAGCGTGAGTGACCGAAGCGATCGAGCTGGAGAGGGTGTGGCGCCCCCACGCTAAGGACTTTGTGTAAAAATTGAGTATAAAAGTTGCGTTTTTAAGAGCATTCAAAAATAAATTTCTTGCGAATTGAACATAGAATTCAATACGAAAACTATACTCATAATTTATGAGAACCTATGAAATCTATGCGCAAAATGGTCGAACCGGAATGTGGTTTTCATGTCTGATGCCCGGGGGGGCCACTTACATTGAGGAGTGGATACCATGCGCGACCAAAAAAACACGTAAAAAGGATGTCTTTTTCACGATAGGGCACGTTACGTACGTAACGTGATAAGGGTGTCAAAAACACAAAAATAATGAAAAAAGGGTATCTATTTCGCTAGGGCAATTACGTGTTTAGGGTCGAATTTGGAGGGGTGATAAAACAAAATGAAAATGTTTTATAAAGGATGTCTTTTTTTGCCCCAACACTTTGTGTTTAGAGCCTTTAGAGTCCAATTTGCGCGAGGTGTAGAAGGTGGGTTCGTACACCAAATAAGGTAAAGCCGACGACCGAAGGACCCGTAACAATAAAACATTCCTGTACTTGTTTAGGGGTTCATTTCAGGGAATATTTGCCAAGAGTATCGTTTTGTTTCCAATACTTGTTAAGGGTAGGGTTTCACACCCCAATACTTGTTAAGGGGTGCATATTCAGAATATGGAAATTACGTGTTTAGGGTGCTTTTTGAGACCCCATGGTCGCGCATGGTATCCACTCGTGAATGGAAGTGGCCCCCCCGGGGTCTGATCAATTAAAGGGATGGTCCGGGCTGAAAATATTTATATCGTAATACATAAAGTAGAATCCACTGAGCAAAATGCCGAAAATTTCATCAAAATTGGACAACAAATAATAAAGTTATTGAAGTTTAAAGTTTAGCAATATTTTGTGAAAACAGTCGTCATGATTATTCATTAGGTGGGCTGATGATGTCACATCTCCACTTCCCGTTTTCTTATGTTATTACATAAAATCATAATTTTTTCATTATTTTATACTTGTGTGAATATGTCCCCCTTATAATGAAAAAGTTGCAGCAATAAATATCTAATGCACTAAATCAGTTGTCAATCCAATTTTTCTAGTTCTTGGAGGAAAAAATTTGAATAAACCTAATTACATATTATAAAATACAAAAGAACAAGTGGAGATGTGACATCATCAGCCCAGCTAATGAATATTCATGACGACTGTTTTCACAAAATATTGTAAACTTTGAAATTCACCAACTTTGTTATTTGTTATCCGATTTGATGAGATTTTCAGCATTTTGCTCAGTGAATTCTACTCTATGTATTAAGATATAAATATTTTCAGCCCGGACCATCCCTTTAAATTACGTATCACGCTTATATTGACTCAAAATACCAGAAATTAAAATTTTCATGCAATATCCTTTCAGAAACATTTATTTATGTACATTTACATACACACCGATGACGCGAGAGAGCACAATCATAAGGTTCAAGAAATTCCTGTCAGAACAAGGAGTGTATTAAACAGAAACAAAAGAAATTCTAATGAATGTATTTTCAAATTTAAAATGTTATACTGTTCTGACGTGGCAGACGTCGATAAGAACTTAAATCCCCATTCTTACAAATCATTTCTGACATCAGCATTGGAGATTGTCCCTGATTATTCATGCGTGGGCAATACGTTTCATATTTTGTAACTGGATCGAGGAAAAAGAAATCTAACAATTTAAAACTTTTCTGAAAATCATTAAAGTTTAATACATTACTCGATATATATTTCCTTTTGCATGTTTTGTATGGCTCGGAAGCACTTTTGGATGACTTCAAAATCTTTCTTTACATATTTTCTGGGGAAAATGTGACCATAACCAGAAAATGATGAATATCAAATTCCAGGAAATTTCATTTGTAAATAATCATGAACTGATTGACAAACTACCACAGTTCATAACGTACATTATGTAACATTATTTAGAAGAAAACAATTACATTCCAAAAGCGGATGTGGTACACTTTCAATTTGCCATTCAGTTTTAGTCTGAAATGTATTCATTAAAAGGTTAAACGTTATAACACTGTAATAAGATGGTAAAGGGGCTTATCAAAGGTATGTTTTACAGAGGGACATGTTCGTCAAAAGACGCGAGGCTTACTATGAATATGATACGTAATTGCCCCGTCAGGGGCGAAATTTTTTCATTTCTGACAATGGAAATGACACTTTTTAGGCAGAAAAGTGCTTCCATCGTTTACTTTTGTCCTTAAATAATTTATAATTTTTCTACTTTAGGGGGCACTTTGGGGGGGGGGGCAAAATCTCGTTTTGCCCCCCCAAAATTTTATTTGGGGGGGCAAGTGCCCCCCCTGCCCCCCCCGCTTCCGGCGCCTATGTCTCTATCTATTTATCTATTTTTTTAACTAGAGTATCTATCTATCTGTTAATTTGTTAATATTCTTTGTCTCTCTCCCTCTCTATCTAACATCTATCTTTCTCTCATCTATCTATCTCTCAAATCCTCTATCTATCCATCTGTCTGTCTTTCTATATTTCTCTCTATCTATATATCTATCTATCTATGTATCTATCTATCTGTTAATTTGTCTATCCTGTCTCTCTCATTCTTTATCTTTCTATCTATCTGTCTCTCATCTCTCCCTCTTTCTCTCTCTTTCTATCTACCTATCCACCTCTCTCTCTGTCTCTCTCTCTTTCTATCTATCTATCTATCTGGCTATCTTGTCTCTATCTATTTATCAGTCTTCTATATCTATCTTTCGACAGCTTCTAAGTGTATCAATCCATCAAACTTCAATTTGGCTTTCCATTATAAGTATCTGTTTATTTTGATTTTGTCTGTCATTCTATTCATTTTAATTTATTTTTAGAAAAAAAAACTATCATAAACAACGCGACTGCAAAAGCATGTTCGGATTTCACTCATAGAGATGTGTATTGATTTCACTCCTGACTGCCGCTCTCTCTGTACATGAAGTGCCGAGGAACTCTGTGCTCTGATCAGTAACTGTGCAAATTGCATGCGGTGGTGGACTCGCCTGTGTCACACGCTGCATGCAACCAGCGACGTGTGTAGACTCTTCACTAGTCGCTTTTTGGCTACTTTTCCGGAAAATGCCTTCGCCAGGGTGTAAAACGGAAACGCGCGGCCGGGCGCGGGGCTTCCTACGCCCCGCGCGAAGAGCCAACGGTGTTAGATTCTAACGACGATGACGATTTTAGAACAGTTACTCATTCCAGATCCCTAAAACAGAGAATTAAACGTAAACGTGAAGGCAGTGTAGAGGTTGAAAACTTATCGCTTAGATCAGATAACTCTTCAGAGGACGAACATAATATATTTAGTACACCAACCCAAGTAAGGCAATCGGAATTTAAAGTACTTATCACTCCCATAGATAGGACCAAATCGCTTAAAAATGTCAACCCCATTACCAGAGCTAGACAAATACGAGAAGCATGTCCAACTACTCAGGGCCTTCTCATTAAATGTAGAAATGCTAAGCAGTTAAGAGCAATATCCCAAATAAGTGTCATAGGAACCATCCCAGTGAAAGCTGTAGAGAAGCAGGTAGTTGAAAAAGGAGTCATCTACGGAATTTCAACAGAGATGACAGAGAAGGAAATACTAAATGAATTGAAACATCAGGGTGTTGTCGAAGTAAAAAGAATAACGAAAAGATCTAAATCAAATGCAGATACAGGGGAAGAAAGTGAAGAAAGTGGACCCAAGTTCATCCCAATGACAAGTGTCATTCTTAGCTTCAATAAGAACATCCTTCCCAACTTTGTGACAATGTGTTTTCAAAGATTTAATGTCAAACAGTACATCCCCCAAGTAAAAAGATGCTTTCGCTGCCAAAGATTTGGACACGGAATTGCTCAGTGTAGGGCAAAGTTAAGGTGTGTAAGGTGCGGGCAAGACCATAGTTTCGATGAGTGTAATAATAAAGATAATAGGACCTGCCCCAATTGTGGGGGAGACCATTCGGCAGCATTTGGAGGATGTCCTGAAGCGAAGAGAGCCAAAAAAATACAGACAGTCAAAGTAAAAAACAATGTAACTTACGCAGAAGCTGCAAAATTGTTATCGCAAGAGGAAAACTCACGACAAGCACCCCCAGAAATTCCAGTTGAATTACCAAATGATCGGTTGACTAACCGCCAGCAAGAGCCTTTTCCCCTCCCTCCCACCCCAACCTATGAGAACCGTTCGCCCCCAAATCAAACAGGTAACCAAACCAGATACCCCACCCCGCAACCCCATCCCCAAACATACAGAAGAAACAATAACAGGGATGAAACTCCCTCTCCGGGTAATCTCTTTACCCAAATGAGTAATGAGAATCTTATCTCTTTTATCGTCCAACTCATTCTTACCTTTACTGTGGGAAGAACTGAAGAGGAAATTTCATCCTTTGTCAAAGCAGCTGCAGATAGACTACTACAACAAGGTGTTCTCAGCAAGGCCAATGATGAACTGGGCTAGTCTAATGCTGATGACAGGGGCGCTAACCATACTTCAGTGGAACGCGCAGGGGCTGTTAAATCACGGCCCCGAACTTATAAATTACTTGAATAGGCATAAATACCCTTATCATATAATCTGTATCCAAGAAACTTGGTTTAGTGGAGATCACATACTGGATATCCCAAAATATATATGTTTTAATAGAAACAGAGAAAATCGTTCTAAAGGAGGTTGCGCAATTTACATACATGAATCCCTCAATTATGAATACCCTATTAATGATAAAGAAATTGAAATGCAATTTACCAAAATACATATTGCCGGAAAAGTGATCTCCATTGTAAATTTCTATAATCCATGCAAAAAAATGGATAATGTTATCTTAAACAAAATTACCAACGGTATAGATAACAACCTTTTCCTTATAGTAGGGGATTTCAATTCCCACAATCCTGTATGGGGCAGTACAAAAACAGACCAAAATGGTAAAGTGGTTGAAAACTTCATCCATGAAAGAAACTTTGTAATTTTAAATGATGGAACAGGAACTAGAATAGATCCACATACTGGGAAAACTTCTTGTCTCGACCTCAGTATCACATCCCCTCTGCTATCTGGTAAGTGTACTTGGGAAGTTCTACAACACACTTTTGGGAGTGATCATTTTCCCATATCTACCCAAATATTACTGGATCGAACCAGACAGGTACATGTGGGTAATCAAAGGGTCAATGAAGAAATACACTGGTCTTTTAAGAAATTTGATTGGAATTCCTTCACTAGAAATTGTCAAGGAAGATTGACAGGAGATAGAGATATCTTAATCGACCAAACTGATATATACAGTGATTTTACTAATAAACTAACAGACATTATAAGTGAAATAATGCCCAAGAAAGGCAAAAAGAAACACAACCCCGTTCCCTGGTGGACAGATGAATGCACAAAAATCATCAAAGAAAGAAATAGGGCTAATAATAAATTAAAAAGACATATATCCGCAGAATATTTAAACATATATTTGAAGAAGAAAGCAGAAGCCCAAAAGATTCTGCGCCAATCAGAAAAAAAATATTGGGAAGATTTCTGTCGAAGACTAAATCCCTATGTACCAGAATCCATGATCTGGCACACCATAAAAAGACTGAAGGGGTCGGTCAACAACAAACGAAAATCCAAAAACATGCCAATCTTAGTGGTTAATGAAAAGGAAGTTTTGTGTAATAAAGAAAAAGCTGAGGCTTTTTCTTCCTTTTTCCAATCTATTAGTCTAGTAGAAGAATGCACGGGAATAAAAGGCAATGAACACATTGCAATCAAGTCAATGAACAGGGGAATGGAACATGTTTTGAATGAACCTTTTACGTTTCAGGAATTACAAAAGGCTCTCAGTACTTGTAAACAATCATCCCCTGGGGAAGACAAGATCCCTTACCAGGTGTATGAAAAACTTCCGAATGAAAGTAAGAATTTTATGCTAAAGGTCATGAATTGGATATGGGACACGGGGGCCATACCCCCAAATCTGAAACATTCTATATTAATCCCTGTACTAAAGCAGGACCAAGACCCCCATACTGTATCATCATATCGACCTATAGTACTAAATTCGTGCTTTGCTAAGATACTTGAACGGATTGTAAAAAATAGACTTCAGTGGTACTTGGAAAAGAAAGAAATATTCTTACCTTTTATGACAGGTTTTCGCTCCAAACGTAGCTTGGTGGATAGTATAATACTTCTAGAGAACACGATTCAAAGAAGTATTAACGTTGGAGAATACATATTATTCATAATATTCCTTGATATTGAAAAAGCATATGATCGACTTGATATCAAAAGCTTAATATACAAACTAGCATCATATTATGATATCTCGGGCAATATGCTACGATTCTTGAATAACTTTTTGAAAAAGCGAACTTTTCATGTGAAGATTGGACAGGAAAAATCAAAATGCTATGAAATATACAATGGTCTGCCCCAGGGTAGTGTATTAAGTCCATTGCTTTACAATGTTATGATGTGTGATATCCCGACTGATGAATCTGTTACAACATCCATATATGCGGACGACTGTGCTGTCTGGATATCGGGTGCGGATATAGAGCTTATTTCAAAACAATTACAGTACCATTTGAATAAGTTGAACAATTGGTTTACCAAATGGGGATTTCGTCTCTCACAGAGCAAAACAGTCCCAGTACTTTTTACTAAGAAGAGGAAAGTCAAATACCCGGAGCTCAGGTTAAACAATGCTACCCTGACCTTCAAATCTGAGAAAAAATTCTTAGGAATGATATTTGATCAAAAACTGTCATGGAAAAATCATATAGATATGATCATTTCAAAATGTAAACGTAAGATGAATATTTTGAGGTGCTTAACAGGTACGACGTGGGGAAGCTCCTCAAAATCGCTACTGATTGTGTATAAAGCACTAATAAGATCATTATTAGATTTTGGCTGCGAAGCTTATGATAGTGCGCCCTCATACATCAAAAAATCCTTAGATCATATTCAATATCAGTCCCTGAGAATATGTGCAGGAGCTCTTCCCCTAACATCACTTGCTTCCTTACAAACAGAATTAGGTGAAATGCCCCTAGACTTACGCAGGCAGATGCTTGCAGATATTCTAAGACAAAAAATTGCTATGCATCGTGATCATCCTGTTAACGTCAAGCCAAACTGGCAAATGGAGATAGTAAAACATCAACAAAATTATAAACCTTTTGGATGTAGGACAGCATTGATGAATGAAAAACCAATTGAAACTTATACTGTACCTTGTCTCCCCCATGGACAATGATTCTTCCAAAAGTTTCTCTAGAATTGAGTGAAGTTCTAAATAAACAACAAAATCCCTTATATTTAAAACAACGTAGCTTAGAACTTATAGGAAGTAAATGGTCAAATCAGTTGCATATATTCACAGATGGGTCAAAAGTTCCAAACAATGGAACAGTCTCCACTTCTTTCTATGTACCAGCTTTCTCCATCCATGAGGCAAAAAGGATGGCGAACCATACATCATCATTCAGAGCTGAATTAGCAGCCATAGTCCTTGCCCTCAACTGGCTGGAGACTATAGATGTATACGTCGGAATTGTGATTTTCTCTGACTCATTGAGCGCACTACAGGCCATAAAAGAAGAAAAGGATGTATCCTTTGTCACGGAAATCATAATTTTAACATGTTTAACGACTAAATTAAACTATCAAGGGAAACACATCCACCTTGAGTGGATCCCTAGCCATTGTGGTCTGCATGGGAATGAAATGGCAGATCATTACGCCAAAGCTGCCCTACAAAACAACATTGAAATATTTAATAAACATTCTCTTTCTGAAATAAAGAGTATTGTTACAGATAAGTATATCACCCTCTGGCAAGATAGGTGGAATTCTTCACACGCCTTTCTAAGACAGGTACAACCTGCCGTTAACAAACCACATTTATGTTTTTTAACAAGACTTGAGGAGAGTATTGTTCATAGATTAAGACTCGGAGTAGTAGGTTTAAACGAAGATCTTTTTAAATTGAAAATGCACCCAACAGGATACTGCAATAATTGTAATGGGTGTATTGAAACTGTAAGTCATTTCCTCACCGAATGCCCAAAATACATCATAGAAAGGTCTATGTTACTTGCCGAGACCAATATAACTGATGCTAAGGAAATAATGACATTACTGAAAAGTGTACAAAACATAAAGCAAAAATCCATTGCACGCTTTGTTTTAAGAACAAAGCGATTGTTCGAGAAACGGTAACCTAGGCAACTAGTTATGCAGAATTTTAGTTGCTATCTTGTTTTATTGTCGCACGATGTTCTGAAATTAATATTCACCTAGAAGACTTTTGTCATTCATGCAAAACCTTTCGGATGTATCATAAAATGTAATAACTGCATGGCATTGCTCAATAGCGAAATGGTTTTGCAGTTTTTTACTTAATCATAACTTACAAACTACTATATTTGAATATATTTGTGTGGGTATACACACATAATTATATACATATCAACTATTGGAAGTTGTATTACTATAGCAACTATTATTCATCAACTGAATCAGACGCGCGTTGGATGTACACACGATATAATATATTACAATACTTGTGTTTCTTTTTCATCTCTAACCGCCCACAATATCTTGTAACTAACCTTGGATGATTGGTCGCAAAGCATCCCACACTATTTATTTTATCAAACTATTATGCATGTGATATAGAATATTTTACATTTGTTAAAGCCTTGACTTTAAGAAAGGGAAAAAAGAGGAGACATCTCCCCATATCTTGCTGGGGTTCCCTTCTTTCATTTTTCCTTGCGGAAGAGGGAGAGAAGAAAGGATAATTTAATAGTTAAGAAAAAATATATACATTAAAAGTAATAGAAACAAAATTAAAATAATAAAATAACCACCCAAATGTATTGACACTTCTCTTTTTGTATTTGCTGGATTTCATGTTTGAAGCTCTTACAGACAAGTGTCCATCGACTGACTGAGGGTCACAAGGAGGAGGAAGGGCTTCCTCCCACAAGGGCCCCTTTTTATTTTCCACGTTAGGTAGGTTAAAGGCGTTTGTCCCCTGGAAAGATCAAACCTCAAGATGTTGATGGACCTGAATCCACCGACGGGACAGTCGTAACCCCGTAACTCTGGTACGGGTGTGGGAGGGGGCTCTTCTTTCTTTGCCTGTCTCTCTTTCAGTCATTCCAAATCAGTTCATTTTCCATATCTTATCACTTCTTGATCTCATAAATCTTTTCTTCCTCTGTCTTTACGTATATGGGTCAATAAACCCCAGAAAATTATCCAAGGCTACTGAGATTAATTGAATTGTAAGAAAAAAACAAATATATCAAAATTGATGCTTGGTACACTGAGAATTCAGAGTATATACAGAAAACCTGTTAAAATGTTAGCCCCCCCCCCCCTTGTTAGAATGATTTTCTTTCATATAATATCACATAGATCATTGATCAACGACCTTATAGTATTAAATGTTTTGTTTTGTTCGTTTTTTCATAGAAAAAAAAGGAACGAATATACAAAAAATGATTGGAAAAAGGGAAGAAAAAAAAATTTGAATAAAAAATGAAAATAATATTATTCAATTAAATCGTTTCCCAACTCTTTATAAAGTGAGTGGCAAAAATAGTCAATTATGACTTATTGCCAAATAAAAACAGGGAATGGAATGGAATGGAAATGACACGCGCCGTATAAGCTAAAACAACAACAACAAAACTGAGCCTAGGCGTGGTCGAGCGCGGACATGGCGGATGTAATGCAAGCTATATGTGGGGAAGTTACAAATATGAAGCAAAGAATCGAGGTTCAAGCCCGGTCGAATCATTCGGATGTTAAATAATGTCATGTAATACATTTGTAATTATGTGATCATACTCCTGTCCAAAATCCCTTGCACGCGAATGAATTTATAATGTGTGCACATTGACGTTGATAACATAAGCTTGTTTTATCATTTATCAATAAAAAGTCCATATAAAACGGGGTCTAGGTGTCAAGAGTTAAATTACGACAGGATGGCAAAATATATTCATTCGATTCCCATTAGCTTAATACACTTGATTGACAAACGTGCATGCATAAGATTCGCCATCTAACACTATAGGTCGAGGAAGGGTGTCGTGTACAGGATAAGGTTTTTTTTTGTAATTTCTAATTTCTTTGATACTGTTCTGTTTTATCTTGTAAATCGTTTTTATTTAGATTTGTAGTCACCGACTGAGGGCGCATTGATTTCGTAGTCATGGAAAGCCTGTCGTTTGTCAGTTTAGTGTTAATTTCCCTAATTTTGTGATATACAAGCCCAATGATGTAAGTATTGTTTTTGTTTATTTTGAAGTTTATTAGTTACATTATCAGATAAGCCAATTGTCATGTTGAAATGTGGTTTAATTTATTACGAATTGATATGACAAAGTTATGTAAGCTTAGTGAATTTGTTCTAATTAAAACGCCGTACGTGTACGTGTATGCATTGTGTAATAGGAAGCGTACGTGGCGTACCTAGTTGTGTATGTAACTTGAATTTGGCGCCTTCGGGCACGTGATGTCTTCATTGTAATAAGCCATGCAAACATAAATAAGTAAACGGATACGCATTTAAATAGTATAGTTGATTTCTTTTATTATGAAAACAGTTTTACAGAAAGGTTTAATTTAGGGTACAAAATACAATAATCAAAACATGACATTTACGTTATATGATGTGTCCTTGAAACTTGTCAAGGTCATTCTTGGTTGTTGTTTGGAAATCTGTAGCCATTACTGTCTTATACTTATATGTGTCATGACATGTAGTAATTTCAGCTTACACTAGTATTGTTTATTCTGTATTAAATTGCAGATTGAACCAGTCAGTCTCATCCACATTATAGTCAAGACTCGGTCTGATACTTGGGTTTTGTTTGCCATATCACACGCCAGAAAGGGCAATCACTAGACGTCCTTTTCCCAAATGTGGAAGAATTTTAGAACTATTTGACTTGCAAGGATTGGGGCTATTTTACTGTTTTAGGTGATAAATTCGACACCTGTTTTCATAAATGCCGATTTATTTTTTAAATGAGCCATTCAATGTACCTTTTTTCTGGTCAGATATGGAATGTCTGATATAGATCCTATCCACTGGTAGTAAACATTCGACCATTTAATTTCATCCTTACTTTGCATGATTCTTTTTTTAAGTGCTATATTTTTAGCTGATGAGTCTAAAGGAAATGTTTTACTTGCGTGGCACCCACTGAAGATCTGAAGATAATAATTGAGATCCGTGACGGACCCTCTAGGACAATGACCGGGATAAACAACAGATGGCGCTAATCAGTGATATATTCATCGATACCAAAATTATTGATTTGAAAGAGGAAGAAAATAAAACATTATTCAAAACAAAAAATACCAAGATATACTCACAATGGTATAATATTGCCTCAAACAGGTCAGTTTCATTTTTCTTGCTAATAAAATAATTCCTGGTGCGTTGGGGTTCTGTGGTCGAGTGGTCTGAGGCGCCTTACTAGTTTGAAACAGTACGTGAAATCGCGGGGTTCGATCCCCGGCCACGGCACTTATGCCCGTGAGCAAGGCATTAAATCCACGATACCCTTTTATTCTACATTTAAGCAAATGGAAATACTTTACGCATTATTGGTAACTATGTGTGTGTGTGTGTGTGTGTGTGGATGTGTATGTGTGTGTGTGCACTTTTTTTTAAGTGAACTTAATTATTCATGTTCGGTAAATCGCCTATATACAAAAAGCAGAATGCTCTATTCACTGTCTCTGCTCGTTGTTTTCTTACATTTGCTTATTTAATGTATTTTGCTGTTGATTATATATTTTCTTCCTATTTGTTGGCCACTTTCATTACTTCAATTCATTGATTTACTATCATTCAATACTTTAATCAAAGGGGTCCATGACTTAGGAGCACAGCTTCACAGTAAACCTATCAATTTCCAACATTTTAAATTGCTTTCATAATTGAAATAATAATTTATTATCATGAAGCAACCGATGACGGATTTCTCTTTAAAAAACATTCTTTTATTTTTTTTAAGACAAGAAAGATGTCAGGAGCATATTGTTATAAAGATGATCAAGATTTTATCCAAGGCAAAAAGGAAAAAAAAAGCTTCAAGGGTCTTAGCGGACTGTCCTCTTTCCAGGTGTGTGATTTTTATCGTTCGAAATATCGATCTTATTTTGCTTTGTATTCGCCTTCTTAGAAGGCATATTGATTATTTCGTTTATCAATTTATACATGTAAGAGAAAATGTAATGATTATAATTATATTCTGTATACAAATTCGGTTTTGGGGGCTGCTCCCAACGATTTCCTGAGATATGCCAGGAAAAGCGTAAAGTCCTCAGGTTAGGGGGGAAACAATCTTAGTTCCCTTATTATGCTATCGTTTTCAGTCTGCAAGTTATCATATGAGTATTTCTTCTTGCCATGTTTTTAACATAATTCACTATTTTGTTGGTATTACTGTAATCAATTAGCATGATTAGCTGTGTTTATTTCTTTGAAGCAGTCTGTGTTTCTGAGAATGGTCTTCAGTTTCTTTTAGCTTAAAGACCCAGACCGGACCCGAAAATGATATTGACAAATTACCTATCAACGTGAAGAATAGGAATCAAGGATCACAAACATACCCTCAAAATGCGATTTACTTGGATATAAAAAGAGTAATTATGTCCGCAATCTGTGAATCGCGAGCTTGCTAAACGGCCGCCAGAGACTCTTTCTTCATCGTTTCGTTTTCTCCGGTGATGTTGATGACGTCACGTTGTGTAAGGCACGAGCAGCACTCTGTTAATTTGCATGTGAGTAAGGTAAGTTTTCCAAGTATTTGTGTGTTTTCAAATAGTGATTTCGTGTAGTTCTAGTATGTTTATTAATAAGATTTCGTAGCATAAGTATTAATTTAGCAATTCACTTTGACATGAATAATAAAATCTTGAAATTAATGATGAATTTGGCCGGAAAGATATCAAAATCGGTGGCGTTTCCTTGCTCTGGCCCCTCTGCTGCTGGCTGCTGCACCATGATGAGTGGCCGGGGTTGCACCGACTATGAATCGGGGAAAGGGCGGGCCGCTGGAGGTGAAGACGTACCTTGGCTGTTGCTCCTTGCTGAAGCTAGCCTAATGTTTTTACTACTCTACTAGTACCTAGTTCGATCCTTCCGATGAATATTTTATTTTGCCTTTGATTCTTGATATAATTGAGCTGTAATTCCATCATATTGGGAGTTGAAGATATTTTTCATTTGATCTAGGGCACATTCGTTTGCCCACCTTTTCCAAAATCAGAACTTGAAGTTCAGTGAAAACAATTTTTTGTGAAGTTGTGACAGTGACAGTGCATGGTGTATGAGATTCATATTTTCCAAACAAAGTGTGTAGTATGAGTGAAAAACTTTTTCTTGTCAAATCTTTCAAACCAGCACACCCTATAAAAAAATTGTTGCTAGTTATTGCCTAGGCTATATATCTAGGCCTATTATGATATAAAAAATTGGTAACATTCTCATTCTCAATTCCATTTCTGTTTAAAAATTCTGATTGCCGTTTTTTTTTACTTTTGAATTTGGAGGAAACTTGTCCTGAGTCTGAAATTAGGCCTTTGTTTGACCTTGATCCATGATCAGGCACGATGAAAGGGGGTTTTTCAGCTGAATTTTTAAAAATCTACCTGGCATAGGCAGTGCGCCGCGGGGGGGGGACATGTCCCCCCTAAATTTGAGATGTGGGGGACGTACCCCCCTAATTTTTGTGTTTACAACCTTTTTTTTTATGCTTGTCAATTTAGTTTCTGTTCTGGGTACCCCCTTAAAATGTCTCTGGTCCCCCCCCCCCCAGAATTTACATTGATGACCATTTTTTTTTTCTTTCTTTTTTTGCTTGTCAAATTTTTTCACCTGTAGTGTCCATCACAAAATTTAAGGTGGACCCCTCCTAATTTTTTTTGGCTTCTGCCGCCAATGCCACCTGGTCTTTAAAAAGTGATGGGGGGGCTGATCCACCCTCTTATTTCATTATATTTACAATTTTGCGTCATACAATATTAGGATAGGGGTACTGTTCGTTCCCTCTGCATATATGCCTGTCTACACTAGGATATACTGTCTGTCATATTTTATTTTCATGCATTCATATTCTATAATACATGTATAAGCTCATGGAATGTTGTCTCAGACCTCCAAAAAATGGGGTTTGCAAGTTTTTATGCGTGCTTGAGCAGGAAATCAGTAATCTCATCCCACATTTGATCTTGGCTGTTGAGCACGTGATTGCAACCAAAATATGTCCATGTATTAACCCTAAAAAGACTGGGGGGGCTGATTCAGCCCCCCCCCCTCGTCAATTTTCGCGATAAATCCGCCGCGCAAAATTCTTTGACCGCGTCGCTCGCTGACTTTTTGCTTTCAAGTCACGTGCAACTTTTGAGACCGAAATTGTGATCCCCGCATACCTGGTTCCGAAATTACGTAACATTTCGTAAGTGCATGCAGACCCAAAATTACTCAAAAACGTGAATTTGTGTACAAATCCAATGCAAATAGTGTTTTAAGCCAAAATTCATAAATGTATCATTTTTCCTTTTACTGCTTAAAATAAATTAATTTTATCTTTTTTATGGTCAAAATAAAGTCCCTGACAATTTCCCTTGAGAAAACAATAAAAAACAAAAAGTCGAAAAACAAAGAAATACATAAGAAATTTAGAAAACAATAGAATACATAAGAAAATAAATGTGATGTTGAAATTTTAAAAAATAAATTTGATCAGATGCCTATCTAGAGTATGTGAAACAAAAATTAGCATTTCAGGGGCATTATTTTATTAATTAGAGCAAACTAATGATTTTACGCATAAATTAGCATAATTAATGAGACATGAGTTTTTTGCACAATTTGACGTTATAATTTTGTAGATAATGTCATGGGTAACGCGTGTGCCAATTTTCGTCACGATCGACGGCCGAGATCATAAGGGGGGGGGGGCTAAATCAGGCCCCCCCCCAGTCTTCTTGGCGTCGAAATAGCCCAGTCTATTTAGGGTTAATCATGGCATGTTTTACAATACTGTAAGGTCAAATTCTATGAAAAATCACATTGCTTATTTTGCTAATTATGCAATTTCTGATTTATGCGTGAAATCAAAAGTTTGCTAATTATTAGATTGTGCCTTTAAAGTGCATTTTTGCTTCACACATCTCTAATATTTTATTGTTTTCTGAATTTCATGTTCTTATTTATTGTTTGGGATTTTATTTTGACCATAAACAAGATTAAATAAATTGATTTGATCAATAAAAAGACAAATGATAAAAAATAGTTATACATTTACGAATTTTTGCTAAAAACACTTATTGCATTCGATTTGTACACATATTCATGTTTTTGAAGAATTTTTTGTCTGCATCCACTTACCAAATGTTGCACAATTTTGGAACCACATACCTGGGGATTGAAGTTTTGGTCTCAAAGTTGTATAAAGTGAATGAGCGCCACGCTCAATTTTTTTTTTCTAAAAATTTCCAAGGGACTGAATCAGCCCCCCTCGTCTTTTAAGAGTTAACCTCCTACTCTCCTGTAGTTAGTAAAATCCATGTTATTTTTTTTCTCATAGACTACAACTATCGAATTCATCATCATGTCAAAGCGTGACAAAGGAGGAGAGGATCCTGGAGGGTCAGGAGATGTACCAACCAAGAAGATAAAGCATGTAGGAGGGAATAGATGTGTTCTTTATGGATGCAGCAACACAATGTACAATGGATTTGCTATCCATGAAATGCCAAAGCAGGGATCAATCAGACGAGCATGGATCAATTTTATCCAGCTGAGGCTAAAAGGATTTCATGCAAACGAGAGGGCCCGTGTTCATGTATGCAGTGGGCACTTTCAGAGGGAACAATACGACCAGTCACAAGTGATGCAATATCAGTATGGCTACAGAAAGCTTCCGCCCCGTCTGCTCCCCAATGCTGTCCCCAGACTTCACCAAGCTGTACAGCCATTCCCTGCGGAGTGGTTCATCAAGGAGTCTATTCCTCCGGCAGAGCCAACACCGACCACATCTACTCTCACAGTGGCATCATGTAGAAGTTCCGACACCAGTACCGTGCATTCTAGTTCTACCAACATGACAGTTGCGTTTCTACGCAGTGAGAAGTCAAATACAAGTACTAGGAAGGAAAATGAAATCAAAGACCCTCGGCCAGTCACATTAGCTGATGCAAGTACTTGTATGTCTCCTACGCTGCCCAGTTCTGGTGGAAGCAAGCGGAGAACATCTTTGTTCAGTAGGAAGAAGGTATGTTTAAGGCAAAACTTTTATGCCTTTTGAATAATGTGTTAAACAAAAAAACCTAGAAAATTTATTGATTTTACAATCAGGATTTTTTATTGCTGTTACATGGAAATCAAGTTGTGAATACTCTAACATTGAAATGTTTACAGTGTGTAGCATGATTCTTCTATGTCATCAAATGTGAGACATTGTTGAATTACATTTTACATGTTCATTCATATCCCTCATCAGATGTGATTGCATGCAACTTTATATTCTCAGATATATGAAAATAAGTTACGATATTGAGCTTTAATTGGAACTCAGAGTATATTGTACTTTGGACTCATGCTAGAAATACTTTTTAATATACCAGTTCGCAATTACGTTAGAATGTCTGTCAGTAAAATGTCATATAATTACAGTTTTATTCAAAATATTGTCATTGCTATTTCATTTCAGGAGGTCTGTAGAATAGCAGAAGAATATGCAAGGAAGGAGGAGGAAGAAGCAGCACGAGAAGCAGCAGCACAACAAGCTAGGAGGGAGCAAGAGAACACTAAGGCTGTTCAGGTTCAGTTGTTTCCCGATGTAAGTAAATGAAATAAAGATCTAAAGATGTTTTGTGGCAAACCAAAGTGTCATATTTGCAGTGACACTGAAGTTTGGAATTCAGTCATTGCCTTTTACTCAGATTTGTTTAAATTTGTGTGTTTTATATATAGATATATATATCTAGGTGTTTTCATTGTCTGCCTGGATTACCCGTAAGGATTTAATCGGAAAGGGGGTGGGGTGGCATTTGTGAGTTTTACATCAATCTGTCTACCTCTATTTTTTTCTCTCCCCCCCCCTCATTTTAAATTATCTGTTATTTAATATTGTTTTACATTTACACATATTAACCTGTCCCCTCAGATGGTTGATAAGCAGTTTCAAAAGAAACCAAAGACGAGGACTTGTGCTGTGCAGGTAAAGCCTGCCAAACCTCCAAAACCTATCAAGCCTGTTACGAAAGAGAAAGGTGAGTAGTCATACACTTATTATTTATTTGTGTTGTATGATATATTTATGGGTTGCATGTACCATGTAAGGATATGGAACTCATACTCTTTATTACTTTGCCAAATTTGAAAAATAGATAAGAATGCAATTATACCTTGGGGGTCATATCATAATGCTGGTCCTAATTTACGAGTGATTTAAAGAACAACTGGTGATCCATTCTGGTGGTACAAGTATGTAAATGAGGTTCATCCTTAATATGCTCATTGGTGATTATTTAGCACATAATAAAGGCTTGTCTGTCAACTTCAGAACAGTTTTATGAAACACCCACCTGGGTACATAATTGACCCAAAATTTCTCTATATTTATAGTTGTCAAAATGTATTCCAAGCACTAACAAATTTGGAATAAAATAAAAATCAAAGTAGAGCCCCTATTATGAAATGCATTACAGTCCAGTTTCACCATGTTCTTGATATAGGAATCCAGGTTTGCCTTTCCTCTGGAAAGGTGGTCCCTACAGTCACATCCTCAACCCAAACAGACCATCTTGAAGCAGAGTCAGAGGATAATAAATATGATGACAAGGACGATGAATGTGATGACGAGGATGTTGAATATGACAACAAGGATCCAGATTATATACCAGAGCAGGAACTTGAAGAAAAGGATGCAGAAGAATTTGAGAAAGTGTAAGTGGTTTTCAATTATGATGTTAATGCTTGTCAAAATGCTATCATAAATAACTTTGAAAGCTTTATGGATCTAATTGAAAACGAGAAGGCAAAAGGGTGTACAAGCATCACTGATGGTCTTGCAGAAGTCTTAGGTGGTATGATGAAGGTCACAGGTAATTTAAGGTCAATTAACTTTGTATTTTATTATCATAATTATAATGATGTGTTTTTTAGATAATAATTAACATAATGTTTATATATATCAATAAAATTGTTTTTAAATTCGTCACTGGTTATATATTGAATCAAATAATGCAAGAAAGACTGCCAGGTGTTCTTGTTTTATTTACAATTTGACTGATCGATATGTTTTGTAATACAGATTACGCATGATTGCAGTTCATTTGCTATCAGTAATCTACCTAGAAGAGCCATAATACAGGTGGTAACTGGTAATAATTTGATTAATTTGGAGTTGCTTCTTCCGTTATGACTCTTAATTAAGCATTACTTCACACGGTAGGTTTTCATTTCCTGTCTCTATTATTTGATAATATTGGTTACACTTTATGGAATGTTTGTTTGTTTTTTACAGGAACATGCCTGCTGATATCATCAGTCAGCAGAAATACATTGTTTTCGAGGAACAGCTGATTGAGCTATTTAGGCAATGCAGGAGCTGCCACTTGCCCTGCTCAGTGGAAATCCAGCAGCCAGCAAACTTTGGGAGTCGGATTAAAGTGGTATCAACATGTGAGGAATGCGGCTCCAGACACGAATGGTCTTCACAGCCAACAGTGGGCAACTTATCAGCTGGAAACATATTGTTATCGTCAGCGATTCTGTTTGCTGGGGCAAGTGCCACCAAGATATTTAAGATCTTCAAGATAATGAATCTACGTGGTATATCAACATCAACATTCAACGAACACCAGACCAAGTACCTCCAGCCAGCAGTCATCTTGGAATGGAGGAAAGCTCAATCAGCTATTTTAACCAACATCAAGGCCAGTGAGCATGACCTGATTGTGGGAGGGGATGGCAGGAGTGATTCCCCGGGACATTCTGCCAAATTTGGATCATATACCTTAATGGACTTGAGGACAGACAAGGTCATTGATGTCCAGCTGGTGCAAGTGAGTGATTTGTGTCATTTATTTTCAGTTTTTATGGTTCAAAGCTTTTTTTTATGTAATTGCAAATTATCAAGAAAATCAAGATTATTTACTTCCTTGACTCAGAAAGATCATTTTCTGATGTTCCACTTGGTAAATACTATAGTCCCACATGTAGACTTTCATGATGTTGCAACATTTACTCCAAATGATCATGGACCGTGTGATTGCTCTGATTGTTTTTCATAGTTTACATTCAGTCAACACCATGAAAATGTACATGTGGGACTACAATATTTACCCGGTGTAACATAAACAATCTGTAAGAGTCAAGAAAGTGAATATTCTGCACTTTTTTCAGGAATGTTTAAATCAAAAATATTCCAAGGAAATATAGAAAATAGGTGGCAATTTCTTTTTGGTCAGGTTTCTTTTTTCCTCCTATATTGGTCCTAGATCTGCACTGTAAGTATGGTTAAACAGTTGTCAAAATAGATAAAAGGAATTACTTTTAACAGTTGTTTGAATGGCGTTAAAATGTTTTGAGTCTGCCCTAATTTTTTTTTCTTTCCCTCCCATAATTAGTGTACAGAGGTGAAGAATTCCAATGCAATGGAATTGGAAGGTCTGAAACGGGCATTGGAGAAGATGGATGCGGAAGCTGTAGAGATAAAAACAATAGTGACTGATCGGCATCTTCAGATAGCGAAGTTCCTGCGGGAGAATTACCCCCATATAGATCATCGTTACGATGTATGGCATATTGCGAAAGGTAATTATCAGAATGTGTGCTTAATTTTATGTCAGAAAAAATCAATAGTACTGTTTATGTTGAAATTTTATTGTGTCTTTTTTAGATGTCTTATATTTTAACGTTTCTACATATTACTAGATGCATATTAAAGAAAAATGCCAGTAGTTGCAGTAAACACTGATTTTATGAGAAAGTCTGTAAAACCAGGCTTAATTATCAGTATATCATCGAGGATCTAGATCTGGTACAGTTACATAAACTGAACACTTAAAATCTTGAAAATCTATGCTGAAAAATGTTCACACTGAAGATCACCAACACAGATAGGCACACGTGGGACAGTGTAATATTATTGCTGGGATAAAGACCAGACGGAAGTGACAGAATCCGCGCTTTTTTTGCTTATTTCTCAGTTATTAGACAATTTCTTCCAAAATCCTTTGGCACATATTTTTTCATTCATTAAAACAGACATTTAATTGGGTGGCCAGTATATTAGATTCTGTAAAAAGTCATTTTGAGATCGTTACCAGAACTGGAATTTATCGTTAAAACAACCAAATTATCAATGCAATGTAGCACCTTATGTCTACTTGGCTTTGAATATAGAATCGCACAGTACGCTGTTTTTTTTCTTAGTTTCACAATCAATTAATAATAATAATAATTGGCATTTATATAGCGCTTTATCAATCTACAACTGTTCAAAGCGCTTCACGCTTTTGACAATTCTATGTTTTTATTGGATCTTGCCTAGTTGCCTTTCTTGTGCCATTGTATGACATGTTCTTATTTTGTATACTACAATTGATACTTTGATTTTTGTTTTTATGCTGTCTTTGTATGATGTAGGATTGAAAAAGAAACTGAAAGCATTGGGCCGAGTTAAGGACTGTGAACTCGTGCAAGCATGGTTGAGGACACTCATCAACCATGTGTACTGGACAGCACTCTCCAGTCCAGGTGGCGACAAGGATGTCATGAAATCCAAATATAAGAGGTCAATGAACCACATCCGAAACATCCACACTGACCAAGACCCAGAACAGGCATGCGAACATGGGGACGATTATCCAGCACGGGAATGGATGAAGTCAGGTAAGCTTTATGATCATTGATTGCATTGGTTTACTTTGACTGTTTGTTTTTTAAATCACCAAGTAAAGATATACATTTGCTTTTCAATTAAATTGTGCTTGAAAATATGCGTTTGTTCAAATATTCAATTAAGTAAAATTGATGACAGGTTTGATATGAATATTGGAGACATTTTATAAATCTGAAGTCATTACTTATGTACCTGTTTTCGAATGAGAAATGTTTTGATATTTTTAAAAGTATTTGGGACATGATTCCAAAGTGATTAAGTTTTACACCAATATATAGTGTGTATTGTTCATATCCTCATTACAGGTACAAAAGTGTACGAGAAGTTGCGGGAGATAATGTTGAATACTAGAATTCTCAATGACATTGGGAAGATGTCTCCCCATGCACAGACAAGCAAGGTGGAGGCTTTCCACAATGTTCTTCTACATTGGTGCCCCAAGTTGCTGGTATATTCATACCAAGGGATGAAGTGCAGGTAAAGTAGGCCATTAGAACGAGTTAGATTTATATTTTTATAAACTGAAATCATTCTTTTTCATTCATTTATTATACTGCTAGCAAACAAAGTTTGAAGGGGGTATATAGGAATCAGGGAACCTTAGGTCGGTTTGGAGGATAGTCAAGGAGATGGTACTTCAGTTACTAATTTACAGATTATTTCTCAATTTTGGACCAATTTTGAAATTAACCACATACATTGGTTTTGGGATAAAGACATCTTCCATATGGGTTGTAAATTGCATTAATGTGGAGTGGGTAGCAGACATCTTTATCTAATATGTGGTTTTACTTTTTATTCACTTCTTGTTATATTGGGGGGGTGCTATGTTTGGTTATTATGTCATACTGATCACATTGTCCCAAGTATGCCAATCCTGTATAAAATGAATCTTTCAGATTATACTTGGCTGCTTTGCATTGGAACGAGAACTGTGGTAGATCGCAGGCTCAAGATGTGGATGGCAATCCAGTGTACAAGTTGAAGTATCCACGTTCCAAGGAAGGAGGTCACACAGTTGAAAAAGTTCTGACTGCTTGTACTTATGGTAAGTACTACTTATGAGAAGAAGGGACTTTCCACTAAGCTATTTTAGTCTTATAATTTTCTTTTCTATAGAGATAGTAAAAGTCATCAGAAGTCAGCTTATTTTGATTTGACTGATGATTCTTGATGGAAATGTCTTTTACATCGAGCACCAGATGGACTGGCAAAATTTTTCATCAATGGTTATACCTACTTGATTGCTTGAAATTTAAAATACACTATCTTGGGTTCTTGTTCATGTCCTTGCGCTACTAAAAATTCATAGTGCAGTTTTTCTGTTGAAATGAGATAAGAATCCGATTGTGCTTTTTACGTTATCTTGCAGCTTTTAATTACACCCCATCACTTGTTTAAAATCTATAAAGAATCAGACATGCTGGAATGTAGTTAGTAGGACGGCAATAATGTGTATGGACATTTTTTTTTTAAAGTCTTTATACACTGAGTTTATGTGGAGACTTGAAAATATATTGCCTTTTTTTTCTTGTAGTTGTTTTTTTCTAAAGGTTGACATCTAAAAAGCTCATACCACATCGTTCTCTCCAAGCCTGGCAGATGAGATGCAGGCAATTACCTGCAACAAAGTTCTGAGTTCAAAACTTTTTTCCTTGCAAATAAGATGTGTGCATTTCTGCAATCATTTGTGTGTGAGATGCATGTGAGATTCTGTCAATGCAGGCGATTGACACATGCAAGGCTTGCACAGAACGATGTGAGAGGGCCTTGAAGTATTTTCTTAACCTGTAGTTTGGGATTTTATCTTGCAGATTATGTGAAAGCTCTACTGAGAGTAGTTCTGGATCTGGTGGAAAACAAACTGCAAATCAGAGGCGAAATGGACGAGTTGCAGCCAAAGCCAGCCCGAAGTGCCTCATACCAGAAACCCAACAAGAGCGAAGCTGTTCAGGCTTTCGAGGAGCACCATCGCTTTGCTGATAGAACCTAGTTTGATTTTGAACAAATTCATCAGTGAATTTTAGAAGTAAAACCATGATTAATGAACCAGACTTTGTTACTATATATGCCTTTTCATGAAACATGGTGAATACATTTTCTATCAGTACACAGAAGATTATCGGTATGATTTATGCACGTGAGTAGTGTATAATAAATATGCATAATAGAAAAAGCAGAGATGCCAAGTTCAAAGACCAGCTATGCGTGAGATTTTCTGTGAATCTGAGTGAGATCACAGACATTGTGTACAATGTATATGGAGATAGGCTTTGATAGTTGCGTGAAACAGAGATTAGAGGGGATGAACCAGAGTCCAAAATGCTTGAGTCTCACGCATAATGTGTGAGACTTGGTTGCTCTGAAAAAGGTGAAATACATAGTATACCACAATATATGTGGATCTCGGAAAATACCTGTAAACTTATGTATCCTGTCCTAGCATTAGGGAATAAATTATTGCTGCTTTTAATGTAGGACAGCAGCCAGTGTCAACATCAAAATCTTGACTGAGGTTAACTTTTTAAATGTCCTAACTTTCATTGCCCATGACATTATTTTTAGGATAATACTTCAGGTGAATGTAATTACAGTTAAATGAACTGTGATTATGCTCAGATTTAACAACGAAACTTGAATTTTCAAGTCAAGTATGAAAGATTGATGCTGCTTTTTGGATAGTAGTCAGTTCGACATCAAAATCTTGAGTGAGTCCTAAATTTGTATTGTATATGGCTTTAAGATCAGGAAAAATTATCCAGCTTGGACGTTATCAGGCTATAATGAACTTTGATCATGTGTAGGTGTAAATATGAAAAAAATCCTAGATCAGTTTTCCTTGCAAATTAGATATAAAGGGAATGCTAGATAAATATACAAACTGACTCCTTTCTACCTATCCCATGCACACAAATATTGACATTAGACCATCTCATTTTGATGTTTAATGAAGCTTGTACACAAAGGGTAGGAGTACAAAGTAAACTTTTTATGGAAGTTTTAAGGGGGTGATGGATTAAAATCATTTTAGGTAAAAAAAAACTCCCCAAAACATGGTTACTGGTAATAGCGTTATATGTACCATTTTCATAAGTTCATTAACACATCTATTTTATTTCGAATACTGCAACATTTTGTCGGTCTATGAGACAAGTGTATGCCCAGGTTTTCCATTGCAATGAGATCAGGGTATAGGGTACTTCTTTCTATAAAGGGAATACTAATGGGTATTAGAGCCACTTAATTTGCATCTGCATCCTAAATTTATGGCCTAGAGTTGTTTAATTGCACAAAGTGTGTTGGGGGGTATTTTAATGTCGCATAGTCAATTTTCTATTTGTATATTATAGGCAACACTACCAGGCATGTCCCACCTTCCACCTGTTCATTTGAATATTTACCAAACGACAGATTTATTGCACTATGTCATATAAATGACTTATGTACACCTTGTTATAGATAGTGAATGATACAGGTTATGCGACTTCTCCTAAATTGATATTCAGTAAATTTGACAGAAAAGAAAATTTCTATTGGGAGTTTGAAAAGAATGTGTACAATATAGAACAAGGTGATTTGTTAAAATATAAGTAAAGAAATACCAAGAAAAAGAAAAAAGAACAGTTTGTTTTACTTTTATTATTGTATTTATGTTTTCTAGTATGCTGAGACTTGGGATAATGAAGTGATAGAGAATCAAGTATATAAAGATGTAAAGGGAAGAGAGAAAGATATGGAGAGTGACAAAGGGGAAGGGTGAGAGAAGATATAAGAAACACAGAAACGGAGTAAAGAGGGAGAAAGATAAATGAGAGAGGGGGCAAGGGCAGAATGACAGCGAGAGAAAGTGAAATAGGGGGGAAGGATGATGGATGGGAGAGAGAAGAGGGGGTGAACTGAAGTCGTATGGATGTATGTCAGGAAGAATGGGTTATTTCGGACGTTTTTAGGGGCATCCATTGTGTAGGAGAAATAATAAAGTATTTTTTCCCCTCTGTAATCACATCTTATCTGCAGAAAACCATTAAAACATGCAAATCAAATGATCAACAAATTATTTTCCAACCATTTCTTTTGCTGAATTGTCGAATCAGCCAGATTTCTGTGGTCAGAAGAGTTTGACATGAAGATTCAACTAGTTGATACCATAACTTTTTTCTCTATTTTTGAGAGGGAACTGGTGAAAATGGATCAATCACAGTGATTACTTTCTGACCAGTAGCATATATCAGACAAATAAAATTCCATCATAAGAAATTGACTTCCTCGCTAATTTCTGTTCTGTGTCTACCATCGTTTTCACACTTTCTCTTTCCATGTCTCTCCTATTTTTCTTCTTATTTCTCTATACGACTTTGCACTTGTTTCTCAATGTAGATCTTTGCATTTCTCGAACTCCTTCCCCTTTCATTCCTCTCACAATATTAAATTTATAAATGAAATATAAAAAAAATGTTTTCACTTCTTATTTCTCTATACGACTTTGCACTTGTTTCTCAATGTAGATCTTTGCATTTCTCGAACTCCTTCCCCTTTCATTCCTCTCACAATATAAATTATAAATGAAATATAAAAAAAACGCAACAAATGCATCATGTTCAAGTTCAATTCATTTCATATATTTTAAAAAAGACAAGGTTACAATACAAAGTGAATGTTAACAAGATTGGTTGACATGACTTCCTACTCATCTGCCAGTGAAATAAATGCTCAATGTAATAGATGGAAATAAGGTGTATAATTATTCAGTTCTCCAAAATTTTCAATCCAAATTCAATGACAAGAAATATATTTCCTTGATGAAATAGTTACATAATGGGTGGATACATCTCAACAATTTTGCATAATTATGTCAAGTGAGAAGCTTGTCATGCTTTTGAGACGATACTTCCTACATTGTACTACCAGTAGTTCTGAAATGAAGCAACACACTCCAAACATATGTCACAGAAAAAAAATCCTCAAAATGTGATCATGTAAATAATAATAATAGCAGGGCCTGCTGGGAGAACATCTTTCAGAACTGAAGTGGGTTCCCTGGGTAAATTTTCTATACTATTATTCCTGTTACAACAAAAAAAAATACACTATAACTGTTACAAAATGATTTCCAACTTAAACAGTAGGGAACCAATTTCTTATTTCTATAAAAAATATAAGCAAAAAAGTAAAAGACAAATAACTGCATCAGAAAATTTTTAAATGAAATTGATTCACAAAGAAAATTAATGATTCCAATGATTTATATATTTCTAATGAAAAGTCTTCACACAACAAAAAATGGATGTTAAAAGGGTTATAGATTTGCAGCAAAATCCTAATATCATGTCTAGATATTTAAAGTATATTTAATGAACGTGAAATAAGTGGATGCAGAAAAATTAATGCTAACGTGTCATTAAATGTCTTTTATTTTCCTATTATCAGTCAAATTACTGTTGTGATCACGATATCTGCAGACAAGATCATAATACCTTCAAGGGCTGAGGGAAATGGAAAAAAATTAAAAAATTCTCTGGCTATTGTAGAGTTAAAACCTTTATTTTTTTAATACTAGTAAATGCTAAGGACTGAAATTTTTGTACTATTAAATAATATGCCACTCATGGAATTTGATACATATGTAACTTTAGGACCAAATATGGAGTCTGAATTACTGAATCACGTATGAAAAAGAGTAAGGACACAATTTAAGATATGACTACAGATTATGAGATTGGTACTAGTAATTTATCTCAACCATGCAAACCATGAAGGTTTTAAGGACAAAATGCTCACTTACAAATGGTAGTCTACACTGACACACTAAATCTTTATTGATGAACTAAAAATAAATACATATATAGAACATTCTTACATCCACATAACTTGTGTGTATTGCTATGTATATAAAATGAGAGTGTAATAGATGATTGGGCAACAATGCAATTATGTGATCACATGCACATGCTTGTACATGTAGATGAACAAATTAAAACAAATATATATATGATAGTACACATCTTGTTTTTTCTGACATTCTTCAGGAAAAATATACAATGTATGTCACAATTAAATAATAATGATGATTCATGATTTCATAGACAAAATGAACCAGACCTTCAGCTACAGTGCTATAGCAATTATTGTTGGTTGGAATGTACATACAGGTAATTGACTTTAAGCTCATCTTAGGCGACGTAGGATGGTGCCCTTGTACTGATCCCCTCCATCTGGATAGGCTTCCATGATAGCAGCATGGATGCATGCAGGCAGTTGTACCCTGATGTCTTTTCCAAGCCAGCCCCAACACCATCTCACCACTTTCCGATATGCCACATATCGGTATTTCCTTAATAATATTAAATGAAAAAAGAGAAGAAAATGATAAATATGGCTTTAATGCAAGACTCGTAATTCATATAATTAAATGATACGTTGGGAATTTGATTAGCAGTTTTGGTCAAACAATGTGTGAAAGTGTCATATTGTTTCTTATATTTTTCACATTTTTCGTCATACTACATTACTGGGTGAGTGACTGTGAGGGGGGGGGGGGCAAAAACAAGGTTAAATACATTGCACTGCAGTTGAGTGCTCTAGACAAAAAGGGTAAAGAAGAACTTAAATTTTGTCAAGTCAATAATGGTACATATTTGTAGATGTAACAAAAATTATTCACTAGACTTTGAATCTTACAAAAAATAAAACATCAGAGTAACACTGTATGATGAATCTGACCAATTATCCCCCCCCCCCCATGCATAGATAATCTGTCTTCTTTATGAGCTGCTTTTTGGGGAAAAATAGTCAAGTCCATATGTAATTTTCCCCTTCCCAAAAGGTATGAAGATAATTGAAGACATTTTTACATCAGAGCAAGGTACGTTATTTTCTTCTGATACAACTTCCAATGTAATAAAAGAGCAATATATGACTTACTCGTTATTGCGATCACCGAAACCTCTCGCTGCTCGACGCCACCGATCTGTATATTCCAGCCAACCAATATAGAGCGATGTGGCATTAAGTATGGCAGGTTCGAATTCATCTGATTCCACCAGACAGCGTGCTCCCTGTCGGTCAGCCTCTCCAAGTACCTCTGGTGCTTCCCTGCAGCACAAACAATCTCCTTCGTTGAAAGAAGGGTGCACACGACACCTTCCACATGTACACCTGGATACAAGAAAGATTTTTTTTTTAAATATGACCTTCCATATTTTCCATTTAACAAGGAACACAAATAATTATTAAACACAAAAGCAGATGCAAATCCTCCTTCTAAACTCAAAGTTCAATTTGGTCTATGACTCGACTCAAAAGGCTGAGCCGCCCATGGTCCATTTCATCATGAACGAGCACAGCTGAGCTGAGAGTCGGTGAGAGTGCGCCGATTAAAAATACCGTATGCCAAATGAAATTTTGGTTTAAATACAGAGGTAGGCCCATCCCTCACTATACAGTATTAGTTTTACTTTGTGTGTTAATTACTGTTAGCCCCCCGAAAAAAATAAAAAATGAAATACTGAATGGATTGACATGATTGACCGAGTCAGAATCTTGCATTGCATCTTGTCTTGCATTGATCGGACTTAGCAAGCATGCCCTAGCTGCCTTGGCTTAGACAAAAAGCTTCAATCTCTGTCATATGGGTTGTTCCGCTGAACTCCATTGGCTCCACTCATCAAATAATTTTTTTTCAAAAAAGTTGGATTAAACTCCTCAAACAGATGGCTGCCAGCCGTTAGCTCTGCCTGTGCATGCTGATTGCTGGCCCTTGTTTGCCGAATGCATGCATTTATATTGATTATGACATGCATCAGAAAGTTGTTAAGACTACTATAAGGTACCCGGTATCGTATCTATACTGTTCGGTAAAAAATATATTTGAAAATTTACCAATTATCGACGTTTTCCAGAAGTCGATTAGCATTAGCTGGCCCAGCATCCCCGACATTCTGCCCCGGCTCACCACGGGGTAAGGGCTCGTAATCCCATTCGACGAGCTGCCGGTTCTCCCCGTCATCAGCTTCGCCTCCATCGCTATCACTACTGCTGCTCGTCTCATCACTCTCAGTCTCACTATCGGTGCCATCAACATTTTCAGATTCAAAATCCATAATCAAGTCTTGTTGATCGAGCGCATCTTCTCTCTGAGCCGGGGCCGTCATTCCTCTCCTTATAATATCAATAACAGAGTATGACGGAAGCAAACAAACTTTACAATCACTGCCAACAAAGTCAAAATCGATAGGTACGGAGTATGCAAACAGCGAACAATATGCACACCCACGGCCGGCCACAGTCTCGATATCTCCGCCGGCCGCGCGCCGGGCTCGCCGGTGCAATCGCAAATACAGCGTTGATATCAGCTCAGCTCAGCTGTGCTGCCCAGCTCAGCCAGGCCAGCTCAACTAGCTAGCTAGCTCCTCCGGATCCGCGCTCTACACAACTTGACGTCATCATTTTCGGGCGACGTGGGGGGTCGCTCAATCGAAGGGAATTTGGAAGGGGTGGTTTATTAATTTTTCTTTCATTGTTTTTGAGCAATGGAAGGAGATACACGTAATATGTTTGGTATATTTGTATTCTATGAATCATTAGCTTTCTTTTGATGTATGGTTGTTTTCACATCGGTCAGGATCTTTAATAGATTGACGCGTCAGTGATTTCCCCTTTTTAAAATCTAGGGGGCAGTTATGCCCGTCTAATTGGTCGTGTCTTCCAGTAATAATATGGATGTAATTAGAACTCACATGTTAATCGGTGTTCTGGCTATGGCTAAGTTGTTTTGTATCTTAAATTTGTGAATGATGCACTCTTTTTTAAAAGTGGACAATATAGAAAAATTAACGGAGAAAGCAAGCAAACAAACATTTCACATGCAGTGACTAACGACAATAATAGTTGATCGCATTTCCTTATTCGGACTAACATTTTTTGAAAAAAATAATCATAGAATCTATCCAATTATCTTAGGATTTTTAATTTGGGGATATATTATGTTATGTTAATATTCTAGACGACAAAATACTGCTTATACGAGACCAATCCAACTACAACTATTTTGTCTTTTTATGTATTTGTCGGAAAATATATCATGCATACCTAAACAAATAAACATTCTCAACAACGTGCCTTAAGTCGCTCAACACCAACTGTCTAAAAAATATTGGGTAAATGCTTCACGAGGGTATCTATGTGTCCAACCAACATTGGGCATTTCTTTTGGGCATTTTAATTTATCCAGTGTGATGAAAATGTTGCCCATTCTTAAGTAATTGCTGCTTATTTTATAACTTTACTGGACAATATGCTTCCCGCATTGGTAAAATACTGCCCCAAATTTGACACAGTTACCCTCGTGCTGGTTAAAATTTTAGCAATATTTTAAATTTTAAAATTAAATTTTAAATGGACCCAGCGCCATGTCTTAGTCTGGAATTATAGGTGTGTTGTGTCAGGCAGCTGAACAACTGCTTTATAATTAGTGAAAAAGTGACTCAAAATCCTCCCACGTTGAACGTCAATAAAGCGCTGCTTCTCTATACCAAATCACACACTGTTTCTAATTATGCATGTAAACCACAACAGCGTGGTCGCAGCGAAATCTGGAATTTCTCCTTCCGATTCGCATGATGCCCGATACTTCACCTTCGCATTGCATTCTCGTAAAAGTCCAACCAATCACGTTCCTTCACACATACTCATCGGCAAAAACTCATTAAAGATTTGGCCAATCGGGAGACACGATTGAAGGGTTACGGATAAGGTCTCATAATCTATAATGGCTACTGCCTTCCGCTTTCTTATTAAATCTGTGTCAAAGTTTGTTTGTAGACTGTCACGATGGAAGCAATTGTTTAATGCATTTAAGACAATTACTCTGTCTTGCGAAGCAATTGCTAATTTGTTAATTTTGTCCACTGTCTTCTGTGTTGAGTTTCAATAGCAAAGCATTTTACAAAGGTTTTCAAAACACAGATGCATGTCGTAATTAGGTTTGTGATGTATGAATGAAAGCACTCCTGGGTCCTAAGAGTTTTATTTTTTTTTACATTTCATAGAGAAGCAAGGAAGCAAGTAGTCCTCACTCCTGTCTTATTCGAAGCAGACGTGTAAATTGGAAACATCATATTGAAGCTAACAGTGGTCGTTGTCTTGCATTTACCTTATATAAACACGCTTTTCATCTCATGAAGGACTTTGTATAACGGAACGAATCGTGGATAATATTCTATTTTCAGAAACAGTCGCCACTGCTCCTAAACTTTTCAGGTATCACTATCAAAGCCTTAGTTGTTGATTTCAAATTCTTACGATTCATAGGTATAACTTGAAACTCGATTTTTTTTCTTAATATGGTTATATTAGAAACGTATTCCTGAATTATTATGAAACGCAATGGTGAAATAAGAAATATATGATCAAGAGACAGACTCGAGCACCTAATAAACGGGATCTCCATGTTAGAAGGTGACCATAGATGACGTTATACATGTACAAGGGTACTCGATTTGCAACGTTAATCATGTTTAATACCAAATTTATGATTCAGAAAGATGGAAATGAAGGGAGTCTAGGAAACGATTGTTACCATAGCGACTCTCTTCCAAAAATAATTAAAACAAATTCCTGAACTGCAATCGATATATCGATGACGAACTTTCGGAAATTATTCGGATGGAGAAAGACGATGATATAGTCGAAGAAGATGGAATGCTAACCATTAGGATTTTTGTTCGTCATAGTAGTTGATATCAAGATGAACCTATGTCCTCATCTACGACTCAAGGGATTGATTCAAAACCTTTCGTATACACTATCAAGGATCTTCTGACACGATAAGGCTAATCTTCAGGAAGCTTACCAAGATAATTATCAGAACATATTATATTCCTATTATATTTAATGTATAAGAATAGAGACTGGGATTAATTCCCTCAGTCAAGGCAAGAGGTCTTATATCCATCTTCGATCAGATTGATATTTTGGTAATGTTTACACCTCCACCATGACATAGCTTCATAACTAGAAGGAATCATTATACAAGCATAATAACATGATATATTCTTACCATGGAATGCACAATCGCCAGGCATTGGTAATCAATATAGGTATTCAAATTATTATTATCGTTTCGGTATCTTGATGGTCCATATCTAGAGACATTTTCTTCATTATTTTGTAAATAACATATCAAAGGTTGTTTTTTAAAGGTCGATATTTAAAAGTAATTAAAACTATATAAGCTGTAGCGACTGCAGAGACAACATGCGTCTGATGAGTAATAATGCCTGATCTTGATAGTTTTTATCCATTCGGTTGATTGACATTATTGTTTCTGTTTGCCTAATATTAATCAACCTTCAAAGCTGAATTACGATGTTCAAATGGCGCGTGCAGACACCCCCTCCCAAGCGCAGAGCGGGGTTGAGGCTTCCTGTATCGAGAGGGGGCATGGAGGGGTGTTTGAAAGATTGTTCAGGGTGCGTGCCAAACTTGGATCCAACTTATTTGTCATCGGCTGTGACTCGTAGCGTGGCTAGTGATGTATCCATAGACAGTGCCACATCTGTGATGGCCAATGCTTCAGAAGTCGATCTTGATAGCAATATGGACGGTGGTCACGTCCACGAAGATGTGACGTCGAAGACGACGGCGTCGGCGAAATCCAGTTACGGTGCTCTTAATGAAGAGTACAACATTGATGGCGATGTTTGTGATAATCAGAGGCACGATAGTTTAAACAGAAGCGATTCTCAGGGTTATGAGACTTACGGAGTTGGATTTGAGAGTTTCAGCAGCGATGCTTTTGGAGACTTAACCGCTGTTTTGGAGGATACAGAAGAGCTAGATGATGACGACGACTACGAGGATGATTTCACTGATGATGAAGAGGATATCGGAGAATATTCGCCAATGTTACCAACCCCATCATCAAGGAAATTAATGAAGTATCCTCGGATTGAGGAAGATGATGGTTATGGTGATAGCTTTGATTATAGTGGAAAGACAGAAACAAACCAAGAGGAATATGATGAGGATGGTGAGTATTTCTCTATCATTAGCTTAATATTGGCAAAGAAATGTTTCTCATTGTAATCATCTTTAGTCATTCAATCATATAGCTGCACAAATCAAAATTAAACATAAAGTAATGCGGAACTCTACTTGTATTAGCGACATATATTTTTTTAATTGCTGCTATTTTTTGTCAGTAGTAGTAGTAGTAGTAGTAGTAGTGGTAGTGGTAGTAGTAGTAGAAGTAGTAGTTGTTGTGGTAGTAGTATCATCATTATAATGGGTTTTTTTCATCCGACGTTAATGTCTGTGATATCCTTGAATTTGATTGGGTGTTGTACATGCGAGTAATGACATCATGACTACTGGTTGATAGCTACTTTTATCATGCTCATAATTTAATCTTGTGCGGTGAGATTCGGTGATTCAGATTCGTTGATCTAGCGAAATCATTTGACTAGAAACTAGTCACTGTTACTATACCTTGAGTCAGGTTTGACTATAGAGTAAGTCTATAGGTGTATGTTTATTCGGGTCATCTTACGTCAGCTAGATCCTATATCATTTATTTGACTGGAATTATCGTTCTAATGCACAAAAGATCTGTTAATTTAATCTGATTAGTTTGTTCATGCGATGTTTTATTGCTTTATTTTTCAGAAATGTATTTCTATATTCATTTTTGGGGATATCTTTCTTACTTCATTGATATGAATTTCGTTCAAAGATTTACTGAAATATAAAACTGGATTTCTTTTTCATAAAGTCATATACTTGTCAATCTAGTGTGAATAACCTTCTTGTTAATTTAGTATTATTAAAAGTTTGCTCGTGTAGAGAGATGGAAAATTAAGTGCATTACTTTTCATCATGTCAAAACAGTTGAGAAAAAAAATCGATATTAGTTTATTCAATGTGTGCTTTACAATGTTATTTTGAAAAATAATTTGTTACAATTCAGGTGTGAATACTCATATTCAGTTTTATTTGATTTGATTGCTTTGCTGTAATTATTTTTATATTATATTCTGCAGTTTTTAGACTATAGGTATTTATCTAGTTCTAGATTATTGGAATGCTATATTCTGTAATTTTTGTAACTTATGCTTTGCTTTTGCTAATAGTTGCAATTATGTTATTTTTTTGTATTATGCTATCAAACTATGCGTTATGCTGTATATTTTTTTGAACTGAATTATCAAGTCAATAAAGATAATTAAAGATTTAAAATGCAATAGATTACACTGAAAAGCGAGAAAGCTCATAGTCTACTTTCCTAGAACTAGACCATGAAGAACATTATTTCCTTGTGTTAATTAGTTTTCATAAGCGGTTAATTAAAAAACTGTCAAAGGTTTGGTTCGTCCAAATTTTACATTGAATCTATATTTCTCTTTAAATTTATAAGGAAGTAGATATATTACCCTCTGACATTGTGCTATCACGATCCGGATGATATTTTTGACGGAGAAAGATTATACAGATTGGATTTTCCCCTAAAATGTTACCGCATGATAGCAACTAAACCTAAAATAGGTTTAATCCTTTACTCCTCATAACGTGAAATGTGGGAAACATTATACTTGAAAAAGCACAAACTTTGAATATTTTTCCTCTGATATAATCATTTATATGTTTTTGGTACGCAGTATGAGAGCAATTTCAGGTCAATTAATGTGTCTTAAAACAGTATCAAAATCGGGTATATTAGTTGCACCTCATCCGTATTCAATTTGTTGTTACGATTATGGTCGTCTATTAGTTTGCTGTATGGTACTCTAGGCTGAAAATGAAATGTTTTGAATATGTAGAGTTAAATCTAACAAGCACACAAGTGAACATAAACATTTTTCTTATAATGTTTATAATAAATTGAGATTGGACGTTAGATCATCAACTTACTAATCGCTCATTCATGACAACGTTAATGTGGTTTTTTTTCACAATACTACAGCACTTCGAAATTCAAGAAGTTCATTATACACATACAGTCATGATGTAATTTTCCATTATTCTGTTATTATCTTTTATTCCTTTCAGTCTACTCGATTTATCAAAATCAGTCTATGGCGTATTCATTTTTGGTTTTTTTTTTCAAACTCTGAACATCAAACCGTCTCTTCCCCCACATTTGCCCCATTCGTAGTATGTATATTGTCAGCTGTCATCAGATTTCTTCTCGTTAGACTCAACTAATCATTTCATCCGGAGAAAACAAAGAGAAGCTTGCGATGAAATGACATCATATGCAGACACTGATATAAGTACGAATTCTTTCAGTGTAGGACTTTGCTAATCCAAAAAGACAAAATCATAAAGTAAACTGATAGACTGCCTTATACAATGATATAGTTTCATGAAAATCTTACAGCACTAGATGCCAAAACCTGACATTCAAACTAGCTGCTAAGTAATGAGAAAATTATTTTCAACTTGAATTTATGTAATACGTTGTTTTTCTTCGATTTTTTTTCTTTTCCTCCCCCTGTTTTATCTCTTCCTTTTCAAAAGATTGGGGGTATTTTCTTTCTAAAAGATGTAATGCATGTGATCATGATTATTAGGATTGTCATGAATGGTATAAAATGCACTGATACTGCATAATCTCCACCTATATTATTCATGGCAACTACATTCATCGATGAGTTGCAAATTGGCAACGTCCTCGTAATGTACAACCGACATTGGAAGATTAAGAAATTTTCAAATTAAGGGATAGGATCAGTATTGTCATGATACATAAAATTTGCAATAGTATGGGCTTCAAAATAATAATGCATGATATGTGACAATTAATAAAACATCTTTAGACATGTATATACTGAATTTCATCGTACAAAAACATGACTAACAAGAGTTAGTGTTGTTTAAAACCTATTGTAATAAGTCTTAAATAATTTTTTTACAAAGACAATAGTGATAACCATTCCTTCCTAAACCACATACCATCAAATAATATGATAACTCTCCCAAAATCGAAAAGCATTGAACCCCCCCCCCGAAAATATTGACACTCTCCGCTGTTGATTATATAGGAAAGAGATGACGCATCGAGTAGGTCATTCATGTTTCCGTTTGGAGGATCAAAACGATTACGTGTGCATTAGAAAGAGACAATCAAGAAGGCACATTACAGCTACTTCGACAAGAATTATAAACAATAAACGAAGTGGTAATTCTAGGGGAAAAGGATCTTTATCTGATCTTGAAATAATTATTATTAGCCGATCACGGCATAGTATAAGATCAGCTTTCTACTTGTCCCACTTTGATCAAAGAATAGTATTACTTTTGTTACCACCACTACTACTACTACTACTGCTACTACTACTACTACTACTACTACTACTACTATTACTACTACTACTACTACTACTACTACTACTACTACTATTAATACTACTATTACTACTACTACTACTACTATTACTACTACTACTACTACTACTACTACTACTACTACTTCTACTACTACTACTACTATCACTACTACTACTACTACTACTTCTACCACTACTACTACAGCTACTATTACTACTACTTCTACAATTACTACTACACTCTAAAAAATGAAGTGCTAATTTAGCTCTTAAAGAGCGTGTATAGTGACTGCACTTCGGAGTGCTGATTTGTCTAGTTCAAATTTGAACGAGACAAATCAGCACTCCGAAGTGCAGTCACTATACACGCTCTTTAAGAGCTAAATTAGCACTTCATTTTTTAGAGTGTACTACTATTACTACTTCTATTACTACTACTACCATTACTACTACTACTACAGCTACTATCACTTCTACTACTACTACTACTACAACAGCTCCTATCACTTCTACTACTACTATTACTACTACTACTACTCTTACTACTTCTATTACTACTACTACTACTATTACTACTTCTATTACTACTACTACCATTACTACTACTACTACAGCTGCTATCACTTCTACTACTACAACAGCTACTATCACTTCTACTACTACTAATACTACTACTACTACTACTACTACTACTACTACTAGTCATCAAAATTGAAATCATCTCGAAACATCTCAAAAGCGATATGCTACTACCAGGTCAGTAGATTTTACTAGTAGTAGCCTACTGTTCATCTATTTAAAATTTTCCTGAGTAAATGTCAAAGGTAGTCTGTCTGGGAATGGGTAATTGGTTGATTTAACCTATGGGGAACAAGGAAATTTGAAAGGTTCCGCCCCACTATGAAGAGGAAGATGGCCGACCGTGTTATACCCCTGTCACTACAATACGATGAAAGTGGTGGCTCATAGGTCAACCTTTCTGACTGGTTTCTGTCGATATAATATCGTCTCTCTAATTGTGTCAGGGATATGGTCAAGAATAAATATAATTATATTGAAAAATATCATAAGTAATGATCAAAATTTCGATCGAAATTGTCCTAAAAGATGTAGATTGTTTAACGAAAGACCACATTGGATTTCAACCCCATCCTCAGCCTAAGCGAGTACCCGACCACTTTTTTTTCTGCTAATCCACTCACCTTCCTAAATTTATGTAGTCTTTATTACAATTTTCTATTTTTTTAGAACTTGCGCAAATGTATTTACGATATGTAATAAAACGCATATCACATCTAATCTAGATTACTTATCATAAATTGCTGTCAAAATTTGACTAAGATTCATTAACAAGTCTAATGTTAATTATCGAAAAAAAAATTGCAGCGGATTTTAATGCAACCCTTGTAACTCCACAATTTGTGTAAAATTGCGTTTTAAGGATATCGATATGATTTTTACTAAAAAGCAATTTCTTTAAAGAATGTTTCCATGAACTTGTACTTAATAACGGAAAAGGGTGTTTTATCATAAATCAAATTTCTACTCGAAATACACAGGGAAAGAGTGTTATTGTTAAAGTGAGTGTGGGTTCGGTGGTCTTGTTAAGGTTTTTTGGGGGGTGGGCAAAGTGGGTAAGAATTGTTAATGATAATGTATTCGAAACTCCGCTATTTTTCTTATTATAGTGCCTAGCTTGTCGATATGTCGTAACCATTGCCACTTATATTTTCAAGTCTATGAGCAAAGAGCTGGACCGTCCACACCCTTCGGGTAGGTTGTTTATTTTTCTTCATTGCCTTCCTATAGAGAGACAAACAAGAGTTTGGCTGAAGGGTGTACAGACCACACCCATTCCAACCAGTGGAGCCTGTCATGAAACGACATATCGAATTTCATATATGAGAAAAATTGTATTAGTAACCATAGTTACAGTCAGACACCAGTGCTTCCTAGCCAATTTCGTAAATGGTTGTGCAAAACCACTTTCAGGGATGCCCCGAACTTTTAAAAACTTACATTTTTTACTGGAAATTTTGACAAAATTCACCAAAAGTATGCACGAAATCCGTAAATTTCACTTGAAAAAATGCAAAAACACCCCTAGGACAAGCTCAGTCGCTAAGCTCCCTCGCTTTCGCGTTTTTTGAAGGACAAGTCCACCTCAACAAAAACCTCATTTGAATAAAAAGAGAAAAATTCAAAAAGCATAACACTGAAAAAATCATCAAAATCGGATGTAAAATAAGAAAGTTATGACATTTTAAAGTTTCGCTTCAATTCACAAAACAGTTATATTCACATCTCGGTCAGTATGCAAATGAGGGAACTGATGACATCACTCACTATTTCTTTTGTATATTATTATATAAAATATGAAATATTTTTATTTTCTCGTCATTATCATGTGAAAAAAAGTTTCATTCCTCCCTGAACACGTGGAAACCCATTATTTTAACATTTTGTGGTTCAGGCAAGGAGGTCCTTATCGTCAAATTCGTAAAAATTGAAATATTGAATAATTCAAACAATAAAAAAACCAAAAGAAATAGTGATTGAGTGACATCATCGACTCTCTCATTTGGATGTAACTGGCTCGTTCATATAACTATTTTGTTAAAAATAAGCGAAACTTTGAAATGTCATAATTTTCTTATTTAACATCCGATTTTGATGAAATTTTCAGCATTGTGCTTGTCTGATTTTTCTCTATTGATTCAAATCAACATTTTCTGAGGTGGACTTGACCTTTAAAGAAAAATTTACGCCTGCTGTCCTCCACCCAGTGAAAAAAATCTGCCTATTTTTGCACGCTTTCATGTGATTAAATGGGAATGCTAGCAAAGTGATCTTTCAAACTGGTTTCCTGAATCGGATTCCAGTAAACTATTTTTTAGGATCGTAATGAGACTCTATCTCTCTTCAATATTTTTATTCTTCTCATTCCAGTTCCAGATCTTCACTTCTTACCTGAACTTTAAATGTATCTTCAACATTTCATGTCTCTTTGTCGATATGTCTCTGTGTGTGGGGGTGCATGAGTGCATGTGAGTTTTTTTTATATTGTATTATCACTCTACATTTATCATTATTTCAATTAATCTCTAACACCATCATATATGAACCTACAATAATGTTTCGGTAACACCTGAGTGGGTTGTATCAGAAATGAAAAAACAAAATCTTGCTGGATATCCTTGAAATCTAGGTGGGTATAAAATTTACATATTTTGTGACGTTCTATGTCAACAGTACACGGAAGAATAATATCTGCTTCCTATCTGGCTATTATCCAAACTAAATATCCCCTGTCTGATAGGACAAACCTACCTTTTCCTTTTTTTATCCTTCTTCACCTGTATCAAGTACCTTTTTATTTCCTTATACGTCTTTGCATGGTGAAACAAATGCATATTTCTTTTTTTACTTTTATGACATATTTCATGTCAAATCACAATTCTGAACGTTGGGTTGTTTTCATAACAAAAACAATTTTGGGGGAGATGAAAGCTGAAAATTCCTGGAATATTGAAAAATGTCTTTAAACAAGATAATTCTACACTCTGTTATTTAGAAATTTAACAAATTCTTACTAATTTAATTGCGTTTGTGATCAATGATGCCAAGAGGCGGATCAATCATTTTCCACGAGAAGGTGAGACTATTCTAGATTAGACAAGCAAAAACAGTTCTAAATACTCCATTGATAATTTCCTTTTGTTGCTACACCACTTCAGCTTTCAACATGTTCAAATTATAACTCGATTTTGCGATTGAGCGGAAAAATTACTTTAAAGTTAATTATATACTATATTATCAAGAAATTGATTATCTGAACATCCTAACTCATTAATTCTTACATGCAGTTAAATATTATGTCTCTATATGTGTGTGTGAGGGTGAGTTTGCGTGGGTGTACGTGTGAGTGGGTGTGTGTGTGTGTTTGTTTTTGTAACCAGTTGGTTTATCTATGAAACAGCCATAGATATTTAAAATAAAAGATAATTCTTTTAATAACATGAAGATGATAAGATTACCATATGACAAAAAGTTAGTTTTGGTATAGTATCCAAAATGGAAATAAGTCAGGCTGTACAGCACATCACAATAGGATCGTAACCCGGAAGTGGTCGTAGCAACTCACTAAAAAAATAACTTCCGGCCATTGAAAATCAATTATACATACCAAGAAGTAAAATATTTTCATTTAAAATGATCCGTGGGATAAGATTTCATTAATAGATATGCTAATGGGAACAGAAAAAATCAGTTTGTCAAATGTCTCTTACAAAAAACAATATAAGCGCATTAGGAAATATTTTGGAAATCCAGTGGCGGACCAGAGATCGCGTGTTCCGGCCCGCCCTCCGGCCCGCCCTCGGTCCTTTCTTCGTGACATACGATGACAGTCGTCTAATGGGGTGTTGCAAGAAACTTGCGATCAATTGCAAGTAAAAGTTTGGTCCCTAAATCAATGATATGTCTTGCAGTTAATTGCAAATTAGTGATTGATTGCTAATCTGCTCCTGGAAACAAGAAGTTTAATCTGATTTGCTATAGCTAACGTTGATCTGTCAGTTGTAAATTTGCGACAGAATATTTGTAACTGATCGCAAATACTTTCTTGTAACACCCCCTTAATATCTTTATTTCAAAGATGATTTAAAACTGCAATTACTGAAGATGTATGAGAACAGTTTAAGTCCTGACTGTAAAATAAAAACACACAGTTTAACAATTTAACTTGTAATGATGTCTCGGCAGCAGACTGCTAGGTTGTGGGGCTTCATCCTCTAAAGAATCATACCAAAGACATTTTGATATTGGTATTCTGCTTTCCTGATTGGCAAATCAACATTATCAGATGGTAAAAGGGAATAACGAGTAAAAATGACGTGTTAGGACCATCTGGTAGAATAGTTATTACAACTTTCATCGATTTCTCACTGTAAATAAAACATTAATGCCAACGTTATTCTTTCTCGATATCGATTTTGGCCCGGTTTAAACTCAAGACTGATTTTAGTCATTGTTCAATCGAACAACTATTTGCATTTAAATACAGCTAAAGCCAGGGTAATAATAATAGCAGGGCCCGCTGGTAGAACAGTTTTCGAAACTGAAGTTGATACCCTGGGTACCTATATTATCATTATCATTATTATTATCATTATTATTATTAATTATTATTATTATTATTATTATTATTATTATTATTATTATTATTGTTATTATTATTATTATTATTATATTGTGCATTTCGATTATGATAATAAGTTGTGTGCCTTATTGTCAATTTTTGTTTTGTTTGGGTTTGTTGTTTTGCTTTTGTATTCACGCGATAAAACATCTTTTACATGTTTGTGTCACAGTCACATCTTCAACTTCGACTCCATACCGCTCAAATCGTTTTACGTATGGCGTGCCATCGGTTGGTTTGGAGTCGGTTCGTTGGTATGACTGTAAAACTAGTCATGGGCCTTTCATATAAAAGTATATTACAGGTGACATCCTACTCGATTGTTTGACAGTTCGACTGACCTTAACATCTTCCTGTCCATTTCACCTAAATGGTTAAACACACATTCAGAGAGGGAAACGTGGAATATCTGGGCAAGGCCATTTTAGTTTCATACCCCAAATTATAGAGTATATTTACAAGCAATTGCAAAGTCGCTATTTATAAAGCTGGTCGTTACAAACTACCCTAACGAACTTGATTTACAAAAGACTACGCCAATGTTAGATGCTAAATTGTCTTCTCAGTCATTTAAAATATCAGCAGTATTAACTTTAGTAGATATCATCATTGTTAAGAAGCAGTTCGATACGAAGGTTATGGTAAATTTTGTTAATAAAATTCAGTTATTCATTTTAATTCCATTTGACATAAGGACATATCCCAGTCGTCGATAAGTCATGCGTAACTTTTAAACAAAACAGTCCTCACTAGCAAATAAGAATCATTTTTCATTAGTCTGTACGCTTTGTTATATTGGTGTTCACTGATCAATTGCATCAAGATTCAAAAGGATTCAAGATTCAAGAAGTTTATTTTCATTTCCATAACAAATATAAATCAAATACTAATCAAAGTACGAATACAAAATCATTTTAACTTAGCATAATTATATAACAACAGCTTGTATAAATTGTATTAAAAAAAACGTATATGGAAATGAGGGGATCCACTAAAAAGCATTGCTTTTTAGTGGATCAACAACTAAAAAGCATTGCTGAAAAGCATTGCTTGAACATGTTGAAGCATTGGCTTCAATTGGCATCCTGCATATATCACGTTTTGATTAGTTTTCCGAAGCAGCAATAATGTTCCCTCAAATTCTCAAGATTTTAGTTGAACTAAGGGCTCGTAATATTTATCTTTTTCACTGATTTATCTTTTTTTTTATTTCCTGAATCACTTCTAGGCATTACGTACAAGGGATTGAGCCAAAAGACCACCGAAATAAACTATATTGGCTTCAATTACTGTGACGTAACTTTACACCCCTAATTTGGAAATGGTATCCTCTTATTCATGTCCTTCCTTTCTATTCGTTATCGTTCTGATCGCTTGGTTCTATCTTACTCATATCGAAAAATTCGACGGAAGTATTTAAAAACAACTAACTTTAACCAGCTCATGACCGATTAAAAAAAACGCACTTTAATAAGCTCTATATCAAAAGTCGCATTGTCAGGACATCATATACGCGATCAAGGTATATATACCATGTATACCTTGGTACACTTTGATTCTCATAACATACAATCATTGATTACTGTCAATTTTTATCGTGGTCTTCTTCGCAAACTTTTTCCAGTGAAAATAAACTTTCATTAGTGCTGTACTAACAGGTGTTCATAGTGAATAGATACATGGATATATACCTTTCGTGTGCCTCGTGTGGGTAGACAATTTGGCTTGAATCTGGAAACATTCTACGGATTGTGTTCTTACTAACTATATTTATTAGGAGTGGATCAAACCATTGTGATTGTAATCAAGTATTGTTTATGGGTGCAACGATGGAATAAATATATATTGCCTTTTAACTTGGAATTAAGATATTTAGTTGTGACGTCATGGATTCAGCAAACGATGGTAGGTTATCAATTTTTCTATGAAGTTTATTTAACTGTCCTAAAGAATTCCATAACTAAGAATAGAGTTAATTTTAATGGGGCTCTGTTGACTGAAACTTACTCTTTATCACGTTGAAACTATACCATCGTAATTTTTGTTTGACAAAACAGCCAAAGTTAACATAAAGTTACCGTGAAAATACAAGTTCTATACAATGGGGCATTGAAATACGATTCCAAATCACTATACATGTCAGCATACCTTTCTTAAGTGCTTCTTTTATTGTAGGTATATCCATGAAATTTGAAATAGAAATATTCCGAAAATCATTTTTGCCCAATTGATAGTGGGCCCGGCGGCCACTGTGCAGCGCCAGAATAACATAAAGAAATTACGCTTAATTAGGACATTTATTTGATAAACAATATTTATTTCATTATTTGGGTTATTCAGCATTTATGTAAACTTTAGAAAATACGCAGGATTATGAAAATGGTATACATGTTTATTACTGCTTATGCATTTCCTCTGTTATTTCTGATCACTTGCCTTTGTTTTGTAAAACCATGGCAATTTGAGAGTGCATTCCCTTCCCAGGACTTCATTTAAACCCTACAACATGTACAACGGGTCTTAAAATAAATGATAAACAAACAATGATAACAAAAAAATATTCAAAATTTAATCAGTGTTTATTTATGTGTGATTTAGTAACGCATCAAATCACCATGAAAACAATTTACTGGCAATGTTTACAAAGAAGCTTCTGATCTCCTTGATCCCCTTTTTGCAAAGTTTTGTTTCATGGGCCTCAATCAACCTACTCAGAATGGAAGTTCATTGTCACATCAAATATTGATAACCTTTTCAAACTGCATTCATGTACGATTTATAAAGAATTGTCCTTGCACGCCAGAATTTTATATATAGAATTATATAAAGAGAAAAAGTTATATTGTTCAAATACATTTGGCCTATTTTTCGTTTTGTTTTGCCTTGTGATGTATATAATGATGACTTGTGAAACATTATGTTGCCACCTGCCATTTCAAACGTTGGAAAATTGAAGTCGACATCGCTTAAAAGTCTCTAGACATATTTTTAAAAGTGGTACATTGATGGATGATGGATATCAAAGAAAATAACTGTATCAGAAATTATTTTAATGACTTTACTCATGACGTTGCACGTCTATTTCGTTTTGATTTCTAATGCTACGTACCTCTTTAGCCGATTTAACTGACAGGACTTTAGAGTAAACCTTTAATTCAAAGTGATTCACTTCCCTCCAAACCACATGCCCTTTATTCACGATCATATTTTCAAACTTAAACATTGTGAGTAACTATATTACCATGGACTTGATGATTGATACTTTTATTTATAGGGATAGTAAAGAAGTCGTCTCTTTTAAAAATAACTTCCATATCCATAGAAACTATGTTTAACAGACACAAGAGTCTGTCTTACTTCATTACTCCACAGCTTTTTATTAGGTCTGTATGAGGGTTTGGACGTATTTCTCGGTCAAAGAAATAGGTCCATGATGAGGGTATGTTCATGAAATAAGACACATCCGACTCCCATTATCTGTATCATCTATTTATGTATAATATGAAACATTTTGATATGTGAAATATTTTCATATTTTTAGATTCGAAGATAGGGTATAGTATTAAACAATAGGTCCATGGTTAAACTCAGGGTTGAAGTTGACCATTCGATTAGTCATGTTAGTGAGTGGGATTCAAAGCGGAGCATTTGTCGCTGGTGCAAATGTCATGGGAACATTTTCAAGGGTATGATAAAACAGAAGGCAAGGTAAAGGTTTGCAAAATGTTGGCCAACGTAAAAAAAACAATCGAGTACGATCAGTAAATTCAATGCCTACATTCATGGCAAATATGCGCCACCATCACTCCCTGTCGATAATTAGGTGAATAATCAGTAGGTTAATATGTGCTCAAAATCAGTTTCCATGACATTTGCTCCTACGACAATTACTCCGCTCCAAAGATTTTTTGTCTAAGTTGGCAAATCTTTTTCAAACAATTAACTTGCATTTGGGTTTATCAGACCCTTGAAAATTCATAAACTCACAACGTATACGGGATTTAATGACCATCTAAGGCTGCATATCTACCCATGTATATAGATGCCATTATGAATGGAGTCTATATTATCATGATTATTACAAGCATTGATAAATCGGCATGACTTCGTCTATTGTTGTTCCGAAATAATTGAATGACACAATGGGAATGAAAGATACTTTTGTTTTGGATTGATAATTACAAAACAACTTTATTTTTAAGCATCCGACGAAAATAAACAAAGCGTAATTCAGCTGACGCTCTAGCGAAATAGGATTTTAAATTGATTGTTTGCTTTGTCATGATGAGATGTTTCCGGTGGAAGAATTAACTCATTTTTTATGTGTGTTTGTTTCCACGAATCAGTAAAGAATTGTTATGTCAGTGTTTGGGGGTTGTGAGGGAAAATATTTGGTTGTATTTAACTAAGCCGTGCATGGGGCATCGTGGTCTAGTGGTTGACTCTCGTCTTTCAATCTGAGGGATGTGGGTTCGATTCCAAGCCATGTCGTGTTTTCCTTCAGCAATAAATTTATTTACCTTGTGCTCAACCCAGGTGAGGTCAGTTGGAACCGGGTGTGAATTTATTCCTTGAAAACGCAGCTTGGGTAACAGCTGCTCTGCTGTAGCCAGGGTTATTACACTCCATTACTGTAGTGAATGGTAATAAAAGAGCATTTATACTAGTATTGTGCAGCACTATAATCACATATTCTGCTATTAGATAATTCTTATGAAGTAATTAAAATGTTATGCGCTATATAAATAAGTATGATTATTGAAATTTCAATCCACATTTATTATTTCACTTAATTAATTTCCATTATGCTAAAAAAAATACAAGGCTAACAAAATAGTGAGAAAAATAGACAACGATATATGTGACAAATTTGAAAGTGCTGGCTGTATTCAATATTCTTCTGTAGTAAGTTTTTTGGTCCCCTAGCATCTCTAGGGGAACGAGATTACCTTCCCCCACTGGATACTGATCAAGGGCGATTCCATGCTAGAAAAATCAGCCATTTTTCACAACTTTTTTTAAACATGCTGTCCAAAGAAACGAGGAACTTCCATTTGATTTGTGGTAATAATAAACATGATAAAGTACTACCGAGTAGGCATGTGTGAAAAATGACATCCAACATTAATATATCGTTCATGGGTGAATTAGAGGTGAAAATGATATGGGACACTTTTGAGTCCCGTCCGACACACAACATTTCACCTTTAATTCACCTATAATCAAACATTTTTGTTGGTTATCACTTTTTCACACGACTGCCCACTATACATGTAACTTTATATTTTTACCAAAAAAAAGAAATTTTATTGCTCAAGCATTCAGCTAAAAGACTAGATATTGTTGTCGAAATGTCCCATACGACACGTATGGAGTCGCCCTTAAATCGACATTCAAGGAAGGCATATGCCCCCCCCCCCATGAAGTTTTATAACGCACCTTCCATCTCAATTAAATGATCAAGACGCTCAGCTTATGCAGTTTAAGGAAACTAAAAATGCTGCATATTCTCGTCAAGAATTAGTATCTTAGTTTTTAAACTGTCAAGTCATTAGTTCGTCATATCGGGTTCCAAACATGTAATATAGGAAGCCACTGCTAGAAAACAAACGGAATTAAAGGTTAAACCCGGTTTCCTATTACGAAGATCCATACCGGGCCTCGTTTCATCAAAACTTCCAACTATGCTTACTTTCCATCAAGGGCAACTACCATGGCAAGAATAAACAATCAACCAATCACAATCACTGTTTCCGTGGTAGTTACAATAATGGCATTGTTTTTAACTTTTTATGAAACGGGTCCCAGTCCCCAGATTCTAAGCACCAACCCTGTAAATCTATGGTTAAGTGAACTCTTCTAAGGTTCAACATGGGAATGAAGCTAAAGTACCAATTAATTCATTGTTATCTTATGTTCATTCAAGTATATATTGGTGCATTTTTACATTGACCATTACTGCATGTAGGGTCATCGCGATTATGCTTCGGGGTATGTTTTTTTCAAAGTGTGATTATGTTGGTCCAATAGTATGCTGGCATTACATAGAAACAGTGGCGTATCTACGGGGGGCAAGGGGGCACGTGCCCCGGGCGCCACGTTCAAATCTTGCATGTCTTTACCCAGTGATGAATATTCGTGTCAACTTTTGATTAGTGACATACTTATTTCTCTTCAAGAATTTCAACAAACAGTCTACATGGTCTATGAAATATTACCTTTTCAAACGCAAATATAACTTTTCATTTCTAGCTGTGGGTTTTTGCATTTTTCTAGATCATACAAATTTTTCTAGCTTAATTTTCAAAGCTTATTATCACATGCTGATTGAGAAGGAATTAACAAATCCTCTTTTTTTTACAAGCAATCATTTTATTGCATGGTTAGGGTATATTAATAACAACTCGTATTACACAAGTGGGATAGGAACACTCTTACAATGTTGGGCAACATAATGTTCACACAACAATTGGTTAAAAATGTATCCAACTCTGGGTAGTTTTCAACCAATACGAATACTGTGTAGTTTTCACCCAAAGCACATATTATTAGTTTAAAACTACCCAGAATTGGATAAAGTTTTAAACCATTGTTGCGTGGACAGTATGTTGCCCGACATTTTTAAGAGTGTATCTTTTTCATGAATTCCCCCAAAATAGTCTTTTTTTTCCGTTGGTAAGTTTATCAAAAATTTCATCTCATCCTTTGGCCTGCGTTAATTGCTTAGTTAGATCCGCATCATTGGATAACTTCTTCCTAAAATGTCCCGATTTCAGGTCTAAATATCATTAATTTTCAGCCCGCACTTCGCGCTCGCATTCATTTGTTATATATACATCACGTTGATGATTACAAAAGAGTGATTAAAATGTTTAGTCTTATGATCCAAAATATATTAGGATCGCGCTTCGCCCTCGAATTTTGGCGATTTGTTTATCGAGGTACATGTCATCTCTATGAATTCCTAAAAGAGGGACTCTTTAAATGCTCCTTTTCGGGTCTGAATATCGATAATTTTCAGCTCGTGCTTCCCGCTCACTTTAATTGTTTAGGTAGATACGAATCATGATTATCTTTGATTTGATTTTGATTTGAATTTATTCAGACAAATAAAATGAAATATTTACATGTCTTGGATTGCCAAGCAAGGTCTAGAAAAACCCATAAAAGGAGGCATCCCAGAATATAAAACAATACATAATCAATAACATTAGATAAGAAATACAAATAGGCAGAATATCAAATATCATATGAAAATAAAACTACAGCAGGGAGACAATAAATAATTCTTCAAAGTACTAAATTACATAATGATAATTCAGGTGTCTAATTGGAGATATTTTAACAAAGCTGATTTAAATGTATGAAGTGATTGATTGCTAACTACTATTTGTGGGAGATGATTCCATTCATTAATTGTTTGAGGATAGGACTTCATGTAATAATCTTTACTAGCAAATGGAACATTCATCTTATAAGTGTGATCATTTCTTCCTATTCTATTTGCTCGTGTGCACCTATTCACTTCTCCTACATTAATCAAGTTGTGAACAATTTTATAATAAACAATTTTTTTTAAAAAAAAAAAAAATCTTTACAACAAAATAAAATCGAATGTTCCGTCTTAACGTCTATGGACAAATATTATCGCACTCGAATTGATATATTTATATATATATATATATATATATATATATATATACTACACTTTGAAAGGGGTGCGATTTCAGCACTTGCACCGGGTGCCGTTTGTCCTATAGACACGCCACTACATATGAATGTTGCTTTCAAACAATAAACATAATATGTATTTTATATTATACATAATCAAAATCGCCTGTCATACGTTAGATGAATTCATTAGATTTTGCATGACTTTAAAAGACAAATTTTATTTGTTTTATTTCGTTAACAGTCCAAATGCAATAATTTTGTAAGCATTCTTCATGCGCTGTAAATTGCCAAGGACGATGATTTGAGCTAAAATCTTGACAATCTGTATTCATGTTCTTGTTTTCTTTTTGCAAAACTTGCACTTTACAAGAGCAAACATTTCATTTTAATTCATTACTGGATTATGGCGTCTAAACAAGTCGAAATTCTCGTGTATTTATTGAACAAATCAACCTTTCTTGCTCTCAAAATAATTGTATTTTTTTCGTGCCAAACTGCCATCCTACCCCCCACCCAAAAAGTAAAAATAAATAAATTTGCATAAAACATCGAACTTATGATTAACTTGTTCACCTATACTCAATTAGCATCTAGACCATTTTTGTGAGGTTGGTGTAGAGACAGACATAACAGAGACATAGCGGGGGTAATATTTATGTTTGGTTTTGTAATATCCAGGGGTGTCGAAATTCGGGTAAAAATGTTCACCCCCAAACATTCTTCATGAAAAGTCATATTCATGTTCCCCGATACCATGCATGGGTCCCGCCTTGATATAAGTTTATCGTGTTATTCGTTTGTCTTCTTCAGATCCCCTGTTAAGTTGACCAGTATAGATTTTGTACCTATTATCAACATTATATTAGATTCCTTAAAGGTAGCATTTCGTTGATTCAGTTTAGTTTCTACAAGAAAGGTCTAGATAGACTTACACTCAGTGACTTACCAACCAAGTGAAAATCCTGCAGTTTTTAGTCCGCCCAGTAAATCTTTTAGGCGCGTTTCCTGATTTCCTGTTATTGCTATCTCTAACCTTCCCGTTGGGTTCGGGGGGGGTCAGCGAACAAACTAAAGAGTGACTTTGTAATTCACTGTAAATCTGTGTTTCACATGCGTGGATCCAGGAAAGATGGCACGTTGGCCTCATGCCCCCCCCCCCCCCTCTTGCTCAAATGCCGAATTGTGTCTCCACTGTTGAAAGAAATTGTTTTTGTTGTTTTTAGATCATTTTGAAGAATTTGACACACTTGAACCCAATTCCATTCATCATAATATATTACTGACAAAATTACATTTAAGTCGCTATGTGCAAGTCTATATTGCTAAAATGTTTAAAGGGGAATGAAACCTTTGGAACAAAGAGGCTTGTGCAGAAACAGAAAAATCAAAGAATAAGAATAAAGAAAGTTTGAGAAAAATCGGACAAATTGTGAGAAAGTTATGAGCATTTGAATATTGCAATCACTAATGCTATGGAGATCCTCACATTGGCAATGCGACAAGGATGTGTGATGTCACTGATGAACAACTTTCCCTTTGGTGGATTAAAAAATACCCTCAAAATGTCTCTTTTTGCTTTTTCTTGTGATGATACAAACTCTTTATCCATGATGTATTCTTAAAAAATATGTATTACATTCCCTCATGTAGACAGAACACATAATTTATGGATAGATGTGATAAAAGAGGCAATTCTAGTAAAATATATAATAAAGTAATGGGGAGAGTTGTTCACAAGTGACATCACACATCTTTGTCGCATTGCCAATTTGCTCTCTCCATAGCATTAGTGATCGCAATATTCAAATGCTCATAACTTTCTTATTATTTGTCCGAATTTTCTCAAACTTTCGTTGATCTGTTTCTTTGATTTTTCTGTTTTCACACAAGCTGTGTTGTTCCAATGGTTTCATTCTCCTTTAATTTCGGTGATTCATTTGCATGATTAGTAGATTTTTTTCAAACTGATATATCTTTCCTAAAGAGGCTGTGAAGTTGTGTAGTGAAAAAGAATTCGTATTCCCAGGGTATCAACAAATGGTGCAGTATATAAACTTTGCCTTGTAACATGATCGTGACTTGAGGTTTTTAGATCTTTTTTGGCTAATGAAGAGTCATACTATCAAGGCGTGAAATCATGTCTATCATATAAACGATTATTAGAAATGACAGATATCAGTTTATTGAAAAGTGTTGTAAGTTCATATTTGAGATTTGTGTTAATTTATACTTCCCTTGAAAATTTAACCAAATCACACAGTATCAATTACTGTGTTTTGTTTTACATGTAAAAAATGATGAACTTTAAGCAGTTAGGATACTTCTATATTTCAATACCGCTTAGAAGTGACTTTTTACACTGGACATTGGAACTGACTGGATGACAGTTTCTCATCAGGTCCTGGATTCTTTTTTACTTCGTCCATTTTTTATTTTTAATTCGAATAAGCCCCCTCTTATATGTATCAACTCGTAATTCCAATGGAGTATATTTACTTGTGTAGTGGCATACTATCAAAATATAGAACTAATCTTGTCAACCGGATTTGTGAATTACCAAAAGCAGTTTTACATCCAACCATGGAAGGTTCCCAAGTTTGTCTTAGTATTAGACCAGCTTCCTGTATAAGCATGTTAAAAAGGGACCTCATTCCCTTCACTTCATGTCTCTCCGTAAACAAGAAGTTGTGAATACCTTCAAATTTGCCTATTCTACATTCTGTGTCAAAACCTTTGTTCGATTACTATCATGATTATGATTTTGAGATATGTAACTTTTCTGGTCGTTCTACTGCTTACTACCCATCCACAACAATAATTATTTTATCTTTAATTTCTTAAAACTTGTACAGTAATTAACGTACGTTACTGAATTGAAATATACAAATGAAGGAAATTGTCTGTATGTAGGTAATTTTTTTTATTAATTTACAAGTTGATGGAAACGCGTATATTGTCATTAATCTATTGCATTCTTTAAATTCTTTTAGGGAGAATTATTCGTTCGAGTAGTCTTTCTCGACTACAGGACGAAGATGAAGATAGCAATAACAAAAGCCACGATGGAGAAGACTACCAAAATCAATCTTCACCGAACGGAGCAGTACCTCATCCTGGTCATCGCTACTACACTCCTCAACCAGCTAAGAGGAAGGCCCTAAAACCTAACCCATCGGTAAAAACTAACATCACTAGCAAGCCACAAATCTCGCAGAAACCCCAGACACCCCCTGTCCAGGAACATGGCTCCAGACAACCGAAGCTCACCCTTACGATCCCTAAACGAACAGGAACATTCGGAGGCCCTAGCCCGGACTCTGGAGAGCAGACCGGATCGTTGGATACCAGTTTTGACAGCGGTAATGGAAGCGCCAGTGCTGGAATACTGACGAAGCGAGCCTTAAAACCACCAAGCGCCCAGGTCAGAGCAAGCATCGCCAAGACTAATAGTACATCAAGCACACCCAGTACGGCAGGAAGTGTGTTTACACCTGAAGGGCTCCGAGTTACGCCGGAATATGACGACGGAGAACCCATTCAACCAAAGAGGAAGGTATGACAGCTTCACTGTTTGAAGGGATAGGACTTATATGAACCAATTTTTTTTTAAATAAAATAAATCAGTTATAATCTAAAATCCAATTGGTCTTTTACGAGACTGTCATGATGTTGTGGATGACAATTGTAAATCAATGTAGTATATCCTTCTATTGAAACCGTACTTGTCGAATGAATTGAGAAAATGGTCAGTGAAAATAGTTCATTTGTGTAAAATATAAAGTGGTTATATTGATATTCGCTTACATCAGACAACATCACTTCTCTCGAAAACAAGACGTCTACCTCAGTTTTTCCCCTCGGGAATGAGTTTGTTTTCAGTTACGTCTCTAACATGAGTCATTTGCCTTAGATGATGATCAGGTTAAAGTTAAATCACTACATATTGACTGTGACCTTTACAGCAGCCAGTTAACAGCACCAATGCCAACTAAATACAATACAATACAATTTAATAAATCAGAAATATGCATACCATGCCTCCTTATTGTAAAATTCTTGACAATCTTCGAAATAAAAACGACAAGTGACATAATTCTACCCTCACTTTCTATCTCTTAGGCACCTACTAGGCCTCCTGTTGGTCGCCGGAAGTCTGACCCGTCATGTAACTCTCGAATCAGACGAGCAGCCGCTGCCAATAAAGAAAGTATCAACGATTTTGACGATGAAAATATGAAGCCTCGTGAGTTATTCAAAGATCATCAATATTTTCTCTGCCATGGCATGACCATTATCATATACATTTATGCGACCATGTTCTAGTATTCCACTCCCATGGCAAGCCCACTGCCATGTACCTCAACTCATATATTTTTTTTTTTATTAATTTGAGTTTGATATCATTTCATAATACTGCTATTATCACGATATAGAAAAGTCTGTCTCCATACCAGTTGCTCCATTGTGACAGGGGATTGAACACGCGATTCAGAGCTGTATCATCATGACTTAAAATTATTAACCATTTTATGATTTTGCATGCGCATGTACATTATTTTCTAATTCATTATTCTAATCAGGTTGCTTAAATGTTACTTCAATCAAGAGGAGACTATTGCTTGCATCTGGGAATTTTATCATCCGGGTATTCCGTCATTGCTGGTGAGATATTAACGTTGAAGAACTAATCTTAGAAAACATCCTAAATTTATGAAATGTTTGAGCCGTAGATTATGCCTTACAATTGTGAACTTTTGAACTTTTTGTAATCGGTGACCGACAAAACTTCTTGAGCACTTCTTCTTGATATGAAAACGATAACCACTTCTAACATATCGTACATAGTTCATAATTTCCGTTATTGAAATCAGACGAAGTTGTGTTAAACGACGTCTTAAAAATGTTGAAGAAAATTAAAGGCACGACATCTGCATCAAAGCAACTCAAGGGCATCTCTAGAAGGGGGAATCATGTATAATCATATATGAATTTCATCGATGATTGGATAATTTGATAATTCTCTTGTTCATATTTATCTTTATTTAAGATGCATTTTTCCTATAATATCGATGCCCTACGATATTTTTTTTATGCTAGTCGCTATACATAGAGAGTAGATCATTAACTTTTGATTTTAAAAAATGAAATGCAAAGGGACCGGGACTTATTCCTTGGGTACTTTTTCTTAATGACTTACCAGCCCCCCCCCCCCCTCTCCCCCTCTCTCTCTTTCTTAAGAAGTTATATCTGTATCACCAGCTAATTACCTGCAATATTGGTATGTATAGAGTAATCTATTTCTATACATATAATACCTAGTTTCTTAAACAATCTCTTGGATACGTCTTCTTTACTGCAAGTGGAAAGCATATTTCTGTGTATTTTATCTCGTATTTGGTCAGTACCACTAATCTTTAAATTAAAAAATAAAAATAGATGATCATTGATTTGACCATTGTATCACAGGAGTATCTCGCAATAGGACCCTTGAGGGAGGGATATCACCATCTGAGATGGAGAAGTACAGCGGGAGTCGTCATCGTTATTTCACCCCTCAACCAAGCAGACGGAAGTTTAGCTTTCGAGATGGTCAGGGTCGTGTGGCTTCTGGGAACAGTTCACCTGCTTCTACCTTACAACATCCTCCTCAATATTCCAGGTCAGTAGGCCTATACCAGAATGATGTGGTTCTTCCTTATACCCCCCCCCCCCACCCCATTACCACCAACGCTACGCCCAAGCAGCTTTCGTTGCGTTAAAGAAAAATTCACGGCGCAGTGGGAACTGCGACAGCGCTCGGAGAGCGTAGCGAGAACTGTTTTTGACATGGCATAGTCTGCATGATCTCAAGAGACAGATATTCCGCTCCATGGAAGTCCACGTACCGGGAGCGTTGTCTAAAAAGTTCCCTAGTAATAACGCAATAAGTCGCTGGATTCGGTGGATGTAGAGAGGACGTAGCGGGATCCGTTACGACGCAGCATGGACTGCTTCTGCGCGCAAATTTATAATCTCAGTCGGAACACCGAACACACAGCATAAACGTGACGAGGGTGTAGCATGAACGTGACGATTTCACATTGTTTCGTGTAAATTAAACAAAGTTGGCGTCGCGTCCTTGGTTTTCTGAATAATAATAATAACAATATACATTTATATAGCGCTTATTACAATAGTTTCTAAGCGCTTAAAATAGTTTCTAATTTCAACTACTGGCCGGAGCTTCAGGCTACGATATTTACCAGAACTTCCTTGGTGATGTGAATTATGTCCATCCTTTCTCAGCTTCCCTTCTGGAAAATAGCTTTATCCAGACCATCTCCAAAAACGATTCTCAGTAACATTGGCTTCACACGCGTTAATTCTACGGTCACTGATATGAATATAATTATTGATATATTAATCAATCGTATTAATACTCTTTGAGACATGAACGTATGACTTATAGTTACACAATCCAGCAATCGACTTCTTGCTGATAAAAGAAGATGAATTAACGACGAACAAGTTCCAATGTAATTTCAAGAAGGAATGCAGTTGTTGATGTTATTATTGACGCGTTTCAGATTTGGAACGCGGCTTGCCTTAAAATCACGCATGTGACTCAGAAAACGAATTAAAAAAGAAATTCGTAAAAATTAAAGTAATGTCAAACAAAACTGTATAATGTGAGAGCTACTTTAATATTTGTTCTAAAACACATATCAATATTTTTTTTTATTTTCAGTCATGTTTTTTCGAACGGAGTTAATTCGATTACCGGCTTGACTTTAGGAAATATTTGCCAGCCGCAGCTTGCACCGTGATAAGAAATTGTTTTGGCTTTTCTGTAAGATAATGTCAAAGAAATGAGCTGTTCAACCTTTTAGCAGTTGGTCGCCCACAGTAAAACTAAATAGACCATGGATTAGGCAGTTAATAAATGAACATAGATAGAACGGAGGTGGCGGTTCCGTTGCTATATCACTGCGGTCGCTAAGTTACGCAGACTGTGTTCTCCTTATTTTCATGTCGAGCCAATGTTTTAATCTTTTTTATAGAGAATGATTTTCCTCAAAGATAATTCAATTTATCTTCCTCTAATTCACGCCCTCGCTAATGACGCAAATCCCTAGCCCACCGTTCCAGAGACTAAATGGCATACTGATAGGTTGGTTACATGCTCTAGATTAACTAACATAGTTTATAGAGCCCGCCCTAAATACATCACACGTCTCCTTAGTAGCTGAATGTTTCACGCGTGATTTGATTTGTCTACTTGGTTCTGATACTAAGTTTTATAATATGTGTTAGTTTTTTACTGTATTCTTAATGCTCAACACTGAGAAAACATCGGGAACCTAATCTTCATTTTTTGTCTGCCATCAAGATTAGGTTCATGGTTGGACATACAGCGTTCTATTCCCTGTTGGAGGAATGTAAAGGAATGTAATTCACACACTGGAAGATAGGTGACCATTGTAAATTTGAATTATAAGTGGATAATGTATCGAGGCTGATGATCCCAAATCCATCTTAGTACACTTGTTTTCCTTTTATGTGGTAAATAATCTATACATGGAACTATGGTCATCCCAACACCTAGATCCCCTGTCGAGCGTCTTGCGAATCAGATGCGGAGTAATAAACAGCTTGATCGACCACCAAGCTCTGAGGCAATGAGTCCAGAGACCACTCCAGTGAACTCTCCATTGAAGAAACCAAGAACACCAACAAAAGCAGCACCTCCTCCTCCTACTACTCAGGCAGCCAAGCCAGAACCCTACGACTTCGTTACTGATGAAGGTTTGTTTCATGATTTCTTTGGTGTGCCATAGTTGTAAGACTTGGTTTATAGTTTTAATTTTATTAAAAATATCCACATATCGCAACCAAGTAGGCTCAATTGCATTGGATTATAAAATGTAACAATTCAATGATAAAATTATATAGCAATCAAACATTTTAAATGTACTATTTACAAATATAACGACAAGCACATTATCTTGGTAAGTCATGACAGATTATTAAGGAGAAGATGGCTTAATTGTTGATTATTTGTCTAGCACTAGAATTGTGATATGTTGTAATCTTTTATATACATGTATATTTTTACTTTGTAAATATGATAATATGAGTCTTCGGACTTTTGTCATGTACCATTTTCACAATAAAACCAGAATTGAATTAAATAGAATTGAACTGAATTGAATAAATGATGATTCAGTTGGGGATGAGGTAGATAGACAAGAGATATACAGAGATAATGTGAATCCTTGAGACTTTTTCGGGTTAAGTCGGGAAAAGGTTCACTTCACACAATTCAAATGTGTTGAATCTGTTGAGAACTGTTCCCAAGCCGATTTCTGATGTTTTGACCATCTAATTTCCTTAAAGAAAATGGCTGTCTAATTGACCACTTAGAATCGTATTTCTGCAATATTCTTGTTATAACATTTGCTTTTACCATGTGTTCACAGACATGGAAAATGCAAAATCTTGGAAATAAAAACATGAGCATGTAGAAAAATTGTTTATTCTATCTGGGGTTAATTAATGTATGCATATTTTCAATATTATGTCATAATTTGGTAATTTAAGCTCAAAAGTTTATTATCTTTGTTACAAATAATATTCACATCATTACAAATAATTGTACGGCCTTTGAAATATAATACCACAGTCAGTGCCTATTTATTTCATTGTTCGCTGAATTTATTATGTATTTCTTTTTTCTTTCTACCATTTGATTTGTACATGCTTTTTCAAGAGATCTTCCAACAACTTCTTAACAATGACAGGCAAATATTAAGTTTCAGTGCTTAAAAGAGTTGATAATCGTTTTTACCATAAGTTATAATTTTTATTCAGGAATAAACACACACACACCCTAACACACCCTTACCCACATCTGTATACAAGGTAATATGCTTGCAAGGCGCATAAGGTATGCCCAATGTGAAAGCACACTGATCCTAAAATCAGGACAATGTCAAAATTCCATGAACATACAACAAAGAGAATAAATATAAATTGATGAACTAATTATGCGGAAATTAGATTTATTGAATTAGAAATTTCCAATTAGTTCACATGAATTATCATATTCATAATTAGATAATAGATAGGCCTACTTTAGTAATAATCAAATAAACATGTGACTAATGCATTGCAGCTTGGTTACAGGTCTGAAGGATTGAGAACATAGGAATTTTGTAAAATAGTCCCGTTCCCAACTTTTACCCCAAAATACCTCTAAAATTTTATACAGGCCTCTTTTTTTCAAAATATCTCTAGTGTTAAGAATGGATGAGGAAGATAAGAAAGACAGAATAGAGGGAAGAAGATCAGTAATATACAGCAGATATTATTCTGATTAAAACCAAGGAGAAGACAGAAGAGCGAAAAACAGCTCGTTAGATTAAAAAGGGTGTCTAAAATGAGAAACATACGTTAATGATATGTAAATTACCTCTGCAATGTTGTCGAAACTAAAGAGAAATTTATACAGGTATAAAGTATCATAATTTTATCAACATCAACAGCTAACAAACACATGCATTCCTTTATGTGAAATTATCCCATGATATAAAACGAAAATCCATATGATATTAATATATTCGTGGTCTGATTCGTTAGTTTGCATTCTTACAATTCCTTTATTTTATACTATGTTAATATTTATTTCTTACATTGTAAATCGCATAGAGAGAGCTTTCTATTATGCGCTTAAAAAATCAATTCATTAAATTGAAAAATATTTTCATAAAAGCAGAATAAATTTACACAACTCGATGTAGTAGCCATGTTTACCCAATTTGGTTTTGTTGTGTTGGGGTGGAAGAAAATGTAAATATAACTTACATGATAATTTATGTTCATGATATCATTCGATATATTTTGGTTTCGGCGAACATCGTCCCTTCCCCTTAACCATGTTAACATGATCCAATTTGCCATATTCCCCTACCCCATTCCGATTGCAGAAGTCAATGTTGCTCAAAAGCATGTAGGTGGTGCTCGTCGTGCCCGTTCAATGAGTGGAGGATCCATGCAATCTATTAAACGGCGACCCCTCCCATCTGTGCCACATCGACCTAGGTCAGGATCAGCCTCAAGAGCAGACAAGGATATACCTACCGTGAGTAGCTTAACGTAGGATTAGAGTCGTACTCAGAGCCAAGGAAATCCCATCGCTAGGGGTATTTACATGTATGATAAGTTCAACATGTTCAATGATGAAGCAATTACTTCATTCCCGTGGCTATTTAGTCATGACAGTAGGCCCAACCATGTAAGGACTTCTGCAAAATCGAAAAGAACTAGAACCAAAGCGTTCAAAGTTGGAGAATACAGAAAGTCTGTTTTATTGCGCGCGCAAAGCTGACGGAGATTAATAAGGTTAGTTTTTATTCCTTGAAAATATATCCTGGGATATCCTATAGGCACACTTGATTGTCGTACCCAACGCGTATGTATTTACGCTCCTCGAGAAAGGTCTGTTTTCCAGCTCAATGAGAAAAAACTTTTTCTTATTTTCTAGGTTTCAAACAAAGCAATTCAACGAAAGCGACGCAATCGGCAATCAGCACCGGCTGGTCGAGTGGCTAGTATTCTGATTGACTCCAACACATCTCTTCACAACGCCGCAGCACATTCTGTTCCAGGTGAAAAGAGAAGAGAAACATTACGTGAGGAACTCCTCCGATCTTTGGTGGATGGTAGTCCTAAGAGTGCAACTTTACCTGTTAAGATGGACGGAACGAATATTGATGGTGACAAGATCAACGGCATGAAACAAGTAGAAAACTCCTTGAAGGTCAACATGGTTCGACAAAAGTCAGGTTACGATGAGCCAGACACGGCGCCTCGATTCTCTCCTTTGCCGGAAAAGGTATCAATAAATTCTTTACAAATTAGTCATAAGTATATCTCTCTAACTCCTTTGTTGCTATGAAGACAATTTAAATCAAATCCATCAAAATATGTGTTCTGTATTAGAGAACGTATTACATATTTCCGTATTTGTTACTACCGGATATACTTTAACAAATTCGGCAATATAATTATATTGATCTTCTCGTTCAACTATATCTGGCAAATGTTCCGACTTGAAGTCCTAGTGAAATACATCTATTATGCATTTTCATTCTTGCAGTAGGCCTATTTCATTTTTGCCTTCATAATTTTCCTACATATATATATATATACATATACAATTTTCTTTATTTTCTTTAGAAAAAATCTTTCTCAAATGGTGGCAACACACCCTCTCCTCCGTCAACACCGACTGGCTCACCTTCAAGACAACATCCTAGAAGAAGACGAAACAAAAGTTCTTTGAGTAGCTTGGTTTCTGTACCCAAGAGTCTTGTGGCAAGCAACGAATTCCTCAACGACATTCTGCTTAGTGATCGAGGCTCACATAAAAAGGTATTTGGCGATTTTTTTTTCTTTTCTTTTATTTTCTTTTCATTTCAAAGACGTAAAATTCTTAAATCAGTTACTGATGTCATATACCATCCATACTGAGTAATGAAAACATATTTTTATGTAAGATAATGGAAATCTTTTGTAGACTGCAAGCATTTACTTTGACTCGGTTCAACATGCAAAGGACATGGAATAATAACCATATGAAAGTCTGATCGGCAGACAAAATTAGATGCAATTACGAATGTTAACTGACTACCAGTAGGTACCGCATAATCTAATCGCTTTGTTTGTAATCTAAAGGCCAGTCCATTAATTACAATTATGTACATTTTCCATATGGTTTTGCAGCTGAAAGCCGTTGTAGGGTTCCTGGTTGGACTCATCCTAGGTGGCCTCCTTTTCTTAGGGCTCTACTACGGCCTCGACTATCCAATATATCCTGCTCTTATCATCGCCGTACTCGGGACTGCATTCATGGCACTATGTCTCGCCTTTACTGGTAAGAGATCAACAACTTTGTTTTAATCTTCGGCCTGAAAAGACCATATCAAATAAATGTTTTCAGACAGCAATTTCTTTAACTTTCATATTGCAAATTTGATACTGCAGAGCACTAAACTGGGACGGATAATGTCTTATGCCATGTGGACGGAAGAGGTTGGCGAACATTATTATGAACTGCCCTTCATCGGGTGCAAAGTACCCAGTGGTATTTTTTTCATCCTTACTGCCCCTAATTAGCTCGCCCGCAGTGTTGATCCTTAATTCGAGAGAATGTTGGTGTATCAGTACGCACCACTGAATCGGTAGACAAAAGCCTTCTAATAATTCATATATACTTTATGTTACAGTACGTGCAAGGTGTGTTGCTGCCCTTATGGTGCCAACAATCTGTACCTCAAGAGGGCGGGCTGCCTTCCTGACCTTTATCGTAACCCTCCTACTCCGTGGACCTATTCACAACATCTACCTGAACTCCAACGAAGTTTCTGACTCGATGAGCTGCAGTGCACAGGTATACCAAAATATATTTGTTGTAATTACTTCCGGTAACATCTCAGAATGTCAGAAATGGAATAGTACACTCTCCATTATTTTCCAAAGTTGTTTGATTCAATGTTTCCCATTTGGATTATCTTTCATCTGAACTCGTGTATTGCAAATATGAATGTCTTCAAAAAACTACACCTCCATCCATGTGATGCCATATATCTAAATTCTTCGTGAGTAGGAATGGTTGATTGGTTTAAACGTTCAGTCTCGTTTCATATGTCTTCCATCAACTCAACTCTCAATGGAGCACTTAGTCATAGTCGGTATTTGATACAATTACTAATGATGCTAGTAAACGCAAATTCATTTTAATGAAAATGCTCATAGCGCTAAAAGAAGACAACAAGAGAGTAGACAGAAAAGTAGAAGTTTAGTGCATTTTAAACATTTTGTGTTATAAAAGAGAAGAAATAAAGCATTAATCATCCGCCCTTGTTTTCCCTTTTTTCTGTCTTAATCCAGCTCGCTTACAACCAGTCCCGTGAAGTACAGGAAGCAGCACAACGTGTCCTAGATGCTTATGTCAGGGGTCTCCTAGACAGTGTAGATCGAATCCAAAGTTCTGTAGCTCAGGTGCAAAAAGTTTTTGAACCGGTTGAAGATGGTCTAAACGTACTCAATCAAGGACTCGATGTAAGTTGCATTTTGATTGATATGAAATGAAATTTTGCACCATGTCGTAAATCGCATGTCAAGCCTGAACTTGTTACCTTACCTACCGAATCTAAACACATATCCCATTAAAAACCTTCTTGCATTTTGGTAACAGATATTTGTTTTCAAATTTTAGTTGTGAATAGATTGATTGATGACAGAAATGTATCACACAAAGGGGGCACGTGCATGTGATAATAAGTATGAACCCTCACGATTATTTCCATCTACAACTCCCCATCCAACTGCTTGAATTGCATTGTGATTTGCATTTCTTTCCCCTCCCAAACACCCCTACCTTATCATCGAGCTATCGTTGACGAAGTGTCAGAACAGCGGAATATCGAATATTCAATCACAGTGGTTGTAGGTATTTTCAGCCGTTTGAAACCTGTTAGTATGAGGCAAAGGCGCGAATTTCTTAGATAGTCCAATATCTCATAGAAAATGTAGAAGACGACTCGCGACCAGGAACATTAAGTGTCGAGGACCAAAAACATATCGTTGGTTTCTCCTTGTAGCAAGCCTCAGAGGCGCTCCGCCGGGCTGCAGCCAGTTGCACTGATATCATTACAGGAACTCATACAGCGTGTGTCTCCTCCATTGATAACGTGCGTTCAAGTTGTGCCGATTTCTTGTCGCAGCAAAATTTGTTCGAGTCTGTAGGTAAGAATGATATTTCTAATAGACACACCTCAAAAGTAAAATTGATTAGAGGCAGTAAATTAAATTACATAATTATGATACTTTCTGTAGGGCCGCGTACATACATGTCGAAATAATTGATTGATAAGTTTTATTCAGGGAGAAATTTTTTTGATTATTATTGTTGATTTTGAAGTGGCACAAATATGCACATACCCTTTTTAACAATAATCCAGAGTTTGTGGTCTGTCTTACTGCTTTTCTTATTTGTAGTTTACCTGAAAGTCATATTAATCGATAATTTTTTATAAAGTACCATCTCAGTAACTAACGTAAATTGATTTCGTCAATGTCATCTTCTGCAAAAACATTTCTAGCACGAATTTTTTTCAAGTACAATTATGAAGAATAGAACTCGTTCTTAATAAACAGTTATACAAGACATCCATATATGTGTTTTGGTATTTAGGTGGAGTCTGTAACATCTTCGAAGCACGACCATTATGTGCCATTCTGAACATCGATTCTGTCTGCGTTGTACCTGCTTACGTGGATGATTCTATAGAAGAGTCATTGGCAGGCACTCGGAGGGCCATACAGATAGTCATTGATACCTTCTCAGCCGATGTGGATGTTTCCCGAGCGTTCGATCGCGACTTTAATCAGAGCAAGACCGCTGAGAATATACAAGAAGCCATTCAAGAGGAACTAGAAAGAGCTTACAGCAAGGTCGACTGGGTTCTGCTTATTTCGGATAAACTCTTGGCACTCACTTTCGTTTGGCTTTGCATAAAGTCCTACATCTACCACTCGAGCTACCGCTCTAAAGATTCATTTGATAACCATTACATTACAGCTCAATTCAAAAGGTTGGACACCGATCGTAAGGAACGTGGAGTGTCGCATATTCTCCCTCTAAAGAAGCATGAACGGAATCATCTCATCGACGTGACCGATTTACGTCTTAGCCGGACAGAAAAACGGTACCTAACCATGGGTCTCTCAAGAGTTATCCTTCACGTCGTCATTGCAGGCATCCTAATGTTTGTAGATTTCGGTCTCTACTGGCTATTGAGTAAGATTAAAGAACATGGCCAATATGAAATTGAGGTGTCGAGCGGAACGGGGGTCAATATACAAGGAAACGGCATTCTCGCCAATTTCATCCGCATGCTCTATGTTGATGGCTTCAACGCTACGGCTTTTAACACTACCATTAACACCACTGTGTGTCTTCCACAGCCAAGTCCACCAAACAACAACATGGCTGTTGCTATAAGCTTTCTTTATGCATGCACCATTATCATGGTCCTGTCTCAGGCATACGCGCTCCGGTTACTCCGTTACATTGCCGCCTATTACTATCCCGAACGCGAAGCAGAACGAACCAAATATCTTTATGGACGCACTTTGCAGAAGCGCCAAACACTGAAGAAAATGTTGCGCGATGCAGTGAGAATAAACAAGAAAGAGCATGATGCTAATGATCGTATCAGTATCACAGCGTACCTTGCTAGGAAATTTTCTTGTTGTAAATTGCTTCTAGGTTGCTGTGGATTTAAAAAGTTGGAATGTCTTGGGTGCCGGTGTCCTGATGACGGTTACCTTGTGTATTGCTCAGATAGAGAATGCGATGGTGTATACTGCGAGGAATGTGCTCGCACATTAAAGGGAAAATGTTCCATTTGTGATGACATTATTAATCTAGGACTTAAACCTCCAGAGGCGGAACACCAATTCTAGAGATTTCTCATTCTGAAATGAGTTACAAACTATCAAATTGCCCTGGTGCAGTGGTTCTGACTCTCGCCTTTAAGCAATGGTTGTCTTTTTAATCCTCCCGTTGGCCTATATATCCTCCTTCAGCAAGGCGTTGATCCACACATGACTCATCACCCATATAAATGGGTACCCAATATGAGAAAAATAGCCAGTGTACTATGTCTAGCAATTGATTTTGGAAAATATCGATGAAATGTTCCCCTTGAAGTGAAGAATGTTCTTACATTGTGTATGGGCATGTCACAATCCCCAAATCGTGGTGATTCTGTATTATCGCACTTAAAGACATCGCGATGTCTAACCCTAATTATCATCACGTCCAATAACTTAAAAGTCTAATTATCATATTTTATATATGTGTTTCTCATGTACTTCTTAGAAATAATGTTATCCTGTAACCCTTGGTTTGATATTTTATGCAATCACATAACAAACTGAAGATTCGATAATATTACATTTACCATGTTTACACGAAGGAAGTCGTTTAATCGTAGGAAGTCTCTATAAGATTAAAACAAAATTGAAGGTCAATTTATAAGAAACCACTGCGATACAACTTTTCCTCTTCAATACGCTATGGAATTAGTGGATCGGCATTGAACTGGTTTCGCTCATACTTCAGTAATCGTACTCAAAATGTTGTTGTAAATAGTACTCTTTCTCATCCCTTTGTCCTTAGATAAGGCGTTCCTCAGGGTTCAGTAATGGGGCCACGGTATTTCTCAATGTACACATCACCGTTAGAAGATGAAATAGAGAAATGTGGTATTAGCAGAATGAATGGGAATGTTCCTGCTTACCTCCGTGATTTGATTCAGAAATATCAACCCAGTCGAAATCTTCGTTCACAATCAAAGGATCTTCTCTCTTAAATACGAGTAAAGTCCAAGATATATGGTGATAGAGCTTCTGGGAAAATGGCACCAAAGTTGTGTAGCAATCTGCCTAATAATATAAGATCAATAATAGATTCAAATATGTGTTAAAACATATCAAGAAGCACATGTATTAGCCCTATAGAAAACAAAATTTTTTCTACACGCATATAGACTATTTATATGGTTTTATGCGTCTCTAAGAACTGCATATTATTATTATTACATCCTTCCATAAGCTGATTTAGTGATTATGGTGATGCAACGCTTGTTCGGCCCATTTCGTTTGCCTATATTAATGTATTTCCATGGCAACCTAAATATATTCATTCATTTCTCTCATAAAAACTCCATGCAGAGTAGAGTGGTAGCAGCACTGCAGAATGGAGAAACTAACGTTTGGTGATTTATTATTAATATCCCATGTTATCAATACAAATACAAACTTGCACTTCTCTATCATGTCTATGGTTATTTGTTTTGTACTAATTAATAACTCTCTGGTGTAATCTCTTAAAATTCTCTCATCGTACTATTTAATTCCTATTCCTTTACAGTACTTTCATTGAGTAAAGAACTTACAAATGTACTATTTCTAAAATCATTATACTCCAACCTTGCACTAATACTAGTAGCTACTGGACGATTGCTTTTTTTAATGTGCAAAAATGAAACTAAGGTAAGAACTATCTTTAAATCATATTTTGGCTCCAAATTATTTACAGTGTAAGAAAGATGTACTACTTGGAACCCTAAAGAATAGCTTTCAGCTGAAAAGGGTATTCCACTCATGATTTGAAATAAATGAATAGATAAGTTATTTCTCATCAATTGTTTTAGTCGCATTTTAATGTTCTAAGGAAGAAACTTAATGTATACTATGTTTTCTCTTTACCAGTATATATGAGTGTACTATTTGACATCATTGTCATCATTGCACTTAATAAAAAGATATCAATTGCTCTAAAAACATTACTTGAAGTGGAAAAAAAATGGTCATGATGCCCATGATGGTAGTTTCGAATCCTTAATTCCAACTTTGCATTCAATGTACTACGTTAAGATTGATTTATATAATTTGATATACTGGTACTAAAAATAAGAAAGTAAATGGTCATAATATTGAACTATTTCAAATCCTACATTCCATCAGTGCACTCGAGATACTACGTTAAGATTGATTTATATGATTTGTTTTATTAATAATAAGAAAATAAATGGTCATGATCTTGATCTGTTTCAAATACTACATTCCATCTTTGTGCTCGAGGCCCTATATTTTCAATATTTTACGGAGTTTTTAAGAGCTAAGAAAGGATATTGATTGTGTATTTAAAACCATACTTTCCCTTCTTACACTAAAAGTTGTACTTATTAGTTATTTCTTTACAGATTTTGTTTAATACACCGAAAAGAAACTTAAAAGTCTACTTATCGACTTGAAAATCACACCTTTGCGCTGTTATAATCTTCGGTAGTTTTACAGAAAAAAAATCAACAAATGTATCATTTACAGTACTGAATCTTCGTACTAATTAGATACATAATTAGTGTACTATTTCATAATTATACATTTCCTCTTTCCTCCTAAGGCACGATTCATCGATTGATTCACATTTTTTTTCTTATGTTCTAAGTGCTATAACGTGTTTTGACACATTCCCTTTTTCGCTACATAATAACGTTTTACCGAATTGCTTTTTTAATGTGTATTTTAAACTTATAAGTTCCTTTCTAATACTAAAAATTTTAGATCGAAGTACTTATGTAACTTTCTGTATTATCTACCTTGTATATGCAGTACATATGTTTATTAAATTCTCTCTAGTCTTACGCAGTAAAATGAATATGTGTTTCTTATTTTTCAATGTTCGATTCAGTTAGGCATACCTAATCATATCTCCAAACACATTTTATTTTATACCATGTGTCAATCGATATTTTAAAGACATTTCTTCTTATCACTGATATGTTTCATAATAAATGATCAAAATATCACAAGAAGTATACACAAAATAAATAGTTTTTCACTGTATAATAATTTTTGACACTTTGTTCTACAGTTTGTTCTTAATTTGATGAATATTCTTGAACTTTACTTTTTAAACAAGGTGCACTTGCATCGTGAACTAACTTTGTCGAAAATCACTTTATTCTATCAATGCATTGATTTCCGATATTCCCATTTAATTAAATATTTTACGAGATTTAGACAAAGAGAAAGCTAAGGTTTTTAATGACGATGATATTCAATGTTTAATGATTATAATGAGGTGATGACGAAGACGATGATGATGAGGAGGAGCATGGTGAAGATGATGATTTTGATGATGGTCATATGGGGTTATGATGATGATGATGGTGGTGGTGGTGGTGGCGGTTGCGATGATAATTATGGTGATGGTGCTGTTGAATCCGTTGGTACTGAGCTTTACGATGATAACGATGAAGAGATTATAGCGATGGTGACGACCACATAATGGTTGCCATAGTTTCGATGTTGATGCTGTTCGTTATAAAGGAAGACGCATGTTGTTGGTGATGGAAATGGTGGCAATGATGAAAGGCAACTGATGGTGATCGATATTAAGATGATGAAGACGATCATAAGGAGGATGCCGAAGATGGTTATCTGACTTAGTTTGAATCCGTTACTCATTGCTACTATAGTGCATGTGCATTGTGAATGCAAGCATGAAATCGAAGTCTAGTATAATGAAAATAGTAACATTCGATATAACCGTATAAACAGCTTTCCACTCAATGGCCATAAAACAGAATTCCAATAACTATTCTGACAAGAGGATAATGGGTATGCTAAGTCATCAGTATACTACGATCTTTGCAGGTTTAACAAGACATTTCAGCTTTCCTGTTTCGAAACCTTATTCGCTGCATTAAATTGTTCTCCAAAATTATTAATATCCAGATTCATTGTCTAAAAAATTTTTTTTTTTTCAGAAGAAAAGCTTAAACCACTATCAATTCTCAAATAAGTTAAAAAACACTCATCGGACTTGAATTTAAAAAAAGCAACGGCCAATGAGCAATGAGTGTATTCGTAGCGCTGTATCGTTTGAAAAATGCACGTTTTATGATGGGTAAAGTAAAACTTAATTGCTCTTAGTACAGAAATGGTTCAATCATCGATTTTTTTTTGCGTGATGTGGGAAATGCCAACTGATATCTACCTCCTTAATCATGGAGTTAAAATGGACCCTTCCAACTTATCCTATGATTCACTTTCAACTTTGAAAAGTCTTTTAACATGATGGTTACTTTGTCCAGGTGGTAAATACTAGTTGACTAAAACCATGCAAACGATAACAAAATTAAAAACAATAGATTGTCACGATTAGAAAAACTCTAAATTAATATATAATTTATTTATGATAACATTTCTGATTTTCCATACCTTATGATATGATCAATTCAAGTCTTTCCGAGACGGCGTTCATATTTGCGTCGGTCTCAAACAGATAATGAATTATATATTTTACCTTGGAAAATTTGAATACAACGCAATTTAATCGGTTTCTAAACTCCAGGCTGTAGGAAACGAACTTGGGAAGGCTGCCAGGGCTTGTGATGACATCTTAGGATCAGCATACAGGAGCTGTAATAGGAACTTGAATAATGTCTACGTCGACTGCCAAACTTTTCTGAGAAATAAAGGGGTTGCAAACAAAGTAGGTAAGTTCACCCTGAAGACAATACTGCGTGATTGTCAGGCACTAGGTTAGTAAGGCAAGCAAACGAGCCTTAAAGTACATGTATGTAATTGTAATCGGCCACGCATACTGCATCAAATATAAAGATGTTCGATACCAACTCAAGAGGCATCAATCATCACAAAGCTAATTCAAATACAGGACCATTGATGAACTATCAAATGAGATTTTTTTACGACAAATTCCCCCTCTGAAAAAGATTGTATAATAATAATGAAATATGATGATGATAATTATAGTAATAACAATAATGATAATAAACAACTATCGTTACATTTGTTACTTTATCAGGTCGTTTAAGAACAGGGAGATTCTGAATAAATCTTGAACTCTGTGAGAATGCATGGATCTCTCGTGATTTCGGCAGTACGTTTCTTACAATTGTAGTGGATCGAGCTTTGAAATTGCAATATATGCATTTAAAATTAGAAAATATCCAACAAACAGTAACTAGATAATCATAGATTTAAAGGTGATTATCAATCCTTCAAAGTCATTCTAAAATTTAAATCATAGTAGCTAGAATCAAGGTATTTTAGCATGTTTCATAATTCAATTCATATTTCACATTTCAATTTAGTTTGAATATTTCTATTTTGCTTCTTTTTTTATTTCCAGGCGCCGTTTGTGAGATTTTCAACGCGGATGCTGTATGCAGACTTCTGAAAATCAATAGTATCTGTGACACCCCAGCTTACTTGGATGGTGTGGTAAACAATGCCCTTGGAAACACACGAAATGCAATGCAGTCTGTCGTTGACACCTTTTCGGCAGATGTTGACTTTTCGCGGTACTTTGAAAAACGTTCCAACTCCAGCACGACCGCTGAGCACATCCAAGATGCTATATCTCAAGAACTTGATGAAGCATATAGCTATGTAGACTGGATTTTGTCATTCTCCGACAAACTCCTAGCGCTGTCCCTCGTCTGGTTGCTCTTTAAATCGTACATGTATCACTCAAGTTACCGTACCAAGGATTCGTTCGACAACCAGTACGTCACTGGACAATTTAAGAAGCTAGACGCCAACCGTAAGGAAAATGGACAACCTCACCTCTTACCACTAAAAAAGAACGAACGGAACCGACTGATCGACGTGACTGCTGTTCGGTTATGCAAATCCGAGAAAGGTTATTTCAAATTTGGTCTAACGACAGTCTGTCTGCATTCCATTATAGCAGGGCTTCTTATGTTCATTGACTTTGGACTGTATTGGCTTCTTACTAAGATCCAGGAGCATGGTGACGTGCAGATAGCAACTTCCGGTGAGACCAGCACTGATATCGAGATCGGAGGCAACGGTGTGGTTGCTGAGCTAGTGAGGATTCTCTTCAACGAAGGTTTTAAAGCTTCGTCCTCGTTCAATACCTCGCTCGACACCACTGTATGCCTGCCACAGCCGGTTAAGCCTGACAGAAACCTGGCTATCATCATTAGTGCCCTCTACGTTGTAACGATCTTGATGACCCTGTCACAGGCCTATGCTCAACGTCTTCTCCGTTACATTGCTGCCTATTATTATCCTGAGCGAGAGGCAGAACGTATTGTTTACCTGTATGGTCGCACTCTTCAAAAGCGACAGTCTCTAATGAAGATGCTTTGCCAGTCTGTCAGGCGTAACAAGAAGGAAAAAGATGCTTACAACAAAATCAGTATATCTTCTTATTTGACGCGGAGGTACCCGTGTTGCAAGGGTCTCTTCACAATGTGTGGTTTCAAACAAACACGTTGTTTAGGATGTAGTGGCCCAGATGATGGACTCATGGTGTATTGTATTAACCAAGACTGTGATGGGGTTTACTGCGAGGAATGTGCTAGGGCATTGCAAGGCAAATGTTCATTGTGTGATTGTACAATCAATTTGGGAAAAGTACCATTAGAAGAACAACAAAAGATCTAGAGAAAGTATGCTTAGTTGGCATGTAAACTTGTGATACAATTTATGCATATGGTGTCATAATATCATAGCGCCCTCCATCAGAGGATATAGGAATATGTGTAAACGGAGTTGTCAGAGATCCGCCAGCTGCTAAGCATGCAAAGCAATTGCTTCATCCGCAGCGCGATGATGTCAATAAGTAAGATCTATTAGCAAGAATTTATTGTATCCGTCCTGGATTTATGACTTGATTACAAACTCGTCACCGGTAACTGATGACTGAAAACGAGTACACAATACACACGAGTGCAATAAAAAAGGATAATTGAAGAGTCATTTTATGTTTAATTAAGAAGCAAATAATTATGGGTATTAAATCGTAGCAATACTCCATTCTAACTCTAAATAAAATACCAAACTAATTTGTATAATCATGGTTACTATTGATAGGACGTAATACACAATACACACGAGTGCAACCAAAAAGGATAATTGAAGAGTCATTTTATGTTTAATTAAGAAGCAAATAATTATTGGGTATTAAATCGTAGCAATACTCCATTCTAACTCTAAATAAAATACCAAACTAATTTGTATAATCATGGTTACTATTGATAGGACGTGATAAATTAGGCATAAAAACCACGTCGTTTGATTTGGTTTAGAATACAAACGACAAGAGCCGCGTCTGATTCAATTTATAAAACAAATAACATGAATAAAGACTTAATTGTCATTTGTTGCTACTATCATTTTGCTTTGCATCGCAGTTTACTAATGTTTGTATGTTTTAACTTTCACAGAGTTACTTTGATTTGATTTGAATTTATTTTTCCACTCTACTTTTTTTTACAATTCATAATAAAATATGCAAAATCCAACCCAAGAATAATTGACTTGCAAAGAAATTTACAAATTGCATATAAAAAAATAAAAAGTGAACAGATCTAGAGAAGTATTCAATTACTAAGAACAATAAGTCAGAAAAGTAGTTTCTGCGCAAATCAAAAGTGGTGAAACCTAAATTACATGTATTTCTAAAGACATGTATTTCTAAAGTCCCTAAAAAATACAAATAGTATAATGACAATTTTTTTTCATGAAATAAATAACAGAATTGGCCCAATACTGTCAAGAATAACTACAAAATTAGATAAATACAAAGTAACAAATAGTAAGTGATAGTTGAAAAATACACATCCAGTGATTAACTAAGATTAAAAGTTATATTGTTTCAATAATATAACAATGGATATGAATAAAAATGAAAAAGCTGATGTGACAAAGTTAATGAAATAGAGATAGAGAAAGAAAATGGTACATGCAAGTCAATCAATGTTGAGGTGAAACGTACCTGGATATGTTGTTCAATTATTGTTTAAAGCTAAATGAGCTCATACAAAGAACATAAGCCTAAATACGTGTACACGTAAAGGCCAATTACGTAAATATAATAATGTGGACTGTACTGCTTAATGTTAATGTAGATGTGTTGTATTTAATATATTGTTGTAAATTCGTTTGAAATGGATGGATCTAAATCCATTGATAGTTTCACTAAATTACTAGAGTAATATGATTAACATTACTCTCGGTATAAAGTTCGCATGCCCAAGCCTGTTAAAATACAATCAAATAATCCTCCGTTATAATATTTAGGACTTTGCCAAAAGTCCCTGTATATACATGTACAATGAAATACATTTAAAATAGACGGGTATGATGCAATAAATATGAAAATATTAATGCCCAATCGATCTTGTATATTTATCAATATGCAAAAATCATCATACTGATGAGTTTTCGAAAGAATGTGGATATCAAGCCACTCTCACAAGAAGATTACAAAAGTAAACAGTAATTGCAATAACCCCGCCCCCTCCCCCGTAAAGCATACACGAAGGAACACCCCCTTGCATTTTTTAAGACAAAATCTATTGTTAAGAACTACAGACCGAATAACAATAACCTTCATACAAAATTCGATTCCATTTTAATATTCATATAATTTTATCAGAGTATAGTTCATTATGACTAGAATAAAATTTATACTGCCATTTCAGAGATATGTAAGATATTTTAACTCAAATTATAAACTTTATGAAGAATTATATTGTATATAAGAGTAATTTGCGATTGTTGTGGAAATCCTATTAAAATTCATAGCTGTAATTTATACAATGACGGTGTCTTATTTCTGTGTATATACGATTCTAGTGATTATCAGGGAGTTTTGGAAATCAAAGCAGTAGATTATATCAGGATAGAAAAAGATGGCTCAATTCATGCACTCTTGAAATGTTGGGAAACATACTGTCCACACAACAATTGTTTTTTTTTTTAAATCTATCCAACTCTGGGTAGTTTCCAACCAATACTGTGTACATTATTGGTTTAAAACTACCCAGAAATGGATAAAGTTTTAACCAATTGTTGTGTGGGCAGTATGTTGCCCAACATTTTTTACAGTGTGTACATTGGTCTATATTATGCTGTCCTCACCATATACCGTCTTACTTTCGAAAGCTCCCACTATACAATGGTATGCATCACAGAAAGGCAAATAGAACCACAAGGTAATTTGAAATCATCATTTAGATCCATAAAATTGTTTGATATTACAGATTAGAAAGCAGGCAAAATTAAATCTACTTTCAATATTTTATTTCTTTGCCAACATGAAGATGACATTACAATGCTGATAGCACAAAATTAAAGATGCATAATAGAAATAAACCACTGGAATACCATGGACAAAAATATGTAACTGACTACGAAGGGCAACAAGCCTTCTGCCCCACTTCCAGTGATTATAAACATAGACAGATATACATACACACTAAGATATCAAGACAATAATATGCAACGTGTTAAGATCTATCTGGAAAAAAATGTAATGAAACTATCTTTTCTTTTTTATCATCATTAATTTTCAATGTAAACGATTTTTGTACATTTCTTCGTAAAACGGTAAAGCTTCATCAGCTAGCTCGATGACGTCAGGGGTCAATTCATCACGTGATGGGAGGTCTTTGGGTGGAGAGAACCTTGTGGTTGATAACACTCCTTCAAAAAATCCTGTTTGAACGTTAATATTACAAGTGGTATTCCATGACTGAATATCATCCAGAGGAGCATTTTCCCATCCGAGCATGTTATTGGTAAATGGCAGTCCTACCGCCTTGCAGTAGAGAGGGAGCACCGCAGAGGGATTCCTTTGCAAGTCTGAAGCATCGAGAATTACTGGTTCAGGATCAATAGTTTCCTTGATGTATTTCCAGAGATCATACAGACTTCTGTAGTAATCAAAGGGGTTGTTCATTTCTATGTGCCTTCTCATATCAAATTCAGCTTCACATGTTTCACCTTCATGCAGGATATTATTACCCTTCAGATGCTGATAATTAGCTTTACGAAGTGATGAAAACATAAGGAGAGGATGCCGGATCAAAAACGAATGGCGATATCCTTTAGGAATCAACTCTCTCAGATCATCACGCTGCATTGCAAGACCTATATCTTTCACAAAGACCATCTCAGCGGTGGAACTCTCTAACATCTTCTTTAGTTTTTCATATCTGCAGTGGATGAACAAAAAAATGAATGTATTTTGTTATCTTGACAATATTTATAATTATGAACTTTTCGTTCCCAATAATATACAGAAATGAACAAGGATCTCGGGGCACTCAATTGAGTCGTACACTTGCTACGAGTAATCACTTCTTTTTTATAACATCTTTTCCTTAGAGCTGATGTCAAAATAACTTGTTTCTTTTCAATAAATTTACATATTTGGCATTTAACTTGCACTTAATAGGCATAAAACATGTATCTATAGGCTATAGGCTACTATACACCTTGGGTTCTCTCTCCAGTGCGTAAACTTGATTAAAAAACGAGAACGCCCTGATCAAACAAACGCTAAAGCTGCTCTGACGGAACTTGAACAAAACAAGCTAGTGCTTATACGCACAAGCAAAATGTTCGCTTTATGCATACGCTTTTATGTTTAGCAACAGCTTAATCGTTAAGGAAATGCTAGCGGCCAGTTAGTACTTGCTTGAACTTACTATAGCAGAAGTATTTGCTCGCTCATTTATATGCATACGAAATCAAGCAAAAGCCTAGCAAAAGCAATTGCTACTTTTTATGCACCTGACCCAATAACTACTCTTCCATTTACTCCAAAACGTAAAATGGCTAAAAAAAGATATATTAAGCTTTTCTTCAAATTATATTTTTCTTTCATGAGGACATCGTCTCCAAATCTATGTCAAGTCCCAAGTCAGCAAAATAACTACTCGAGTCCACAACTATATGTAAAACTAGGACTTGCATTTCAGGGGCTCAGCCCCCCCCCCCCACTTTTTTTCCAAAACCGTGTACAAAAACTTAAAAATTATTGTTTGATTGGTGCATGATCAGCCCCCCCCCCCATTTTGAAAACCGTTTCGCGGCCCCTGTTTTCAATAGATTTACCACGTTGCAGAAGTGCAAAAAGTCCCTTGAACTTATCTGGGGACACACGGGCAAGATTATAGTTATAAACTATTCGTTATAAGGTCTGGTCCCACTGGCCGAGGGACACAAAATGTATTTAAAGGACACAGCGGACGAGCAAACTTCGGGGGTGGCTCCATCCGTTTTCATCCTCTCCAGAAATGGTCAAAATTATTAGCAAAAATTTGCAACACATAAACAACGGAAAAGAACAGACGTGCGTAGTATGTAGCCCGGATGTTCAAAAACATTGTGGATGAAAGCGGGTGGATGTCGATGACAACTCCAAAGGGGTTAACAGTGGGGTTTGAATACTTTATTTACGAGATGCATATGCTTACATCCTTTCCATTTCTGTGCTACTAACGATGTATAGACGTTCCATGTACCTTATCTTTCCTTTTCCGTTGTTCAGCTGCAGTGGATGTGAGTTTTGAGGATGCCCAGAGGATGCAGAGAGGATACAGCAGACGCAGATGATAAAGGACATGGAACGTCTGTTCACTTTGTTGCTCGTAGGCCTATATGTTGCGTATTATCCTTTCTAATTTTTTGTGCAGCTAAAAAAATTGCGTTGATGAAATCACAGCGGTTGGCGGATGCTCGATGGATATAGCATATAAAAAAAACGGATGCATAACGTTTTCCAACGAATGACATTTTTTACGTTTTACAGACTCTTTGCATCCGTAAGTGCAGTGGGAACAAGCCTTTACTATTGGCTGGGGAATTAAATGAAAATTAGCTAATGAAATAAAAAGATCCAAAATGGAACTCATAATCAAAACTCTAATCTGCTCATCGGAGTTAATTTGTTAGCTGGGGTCAGGCGCAATGCTACAGGAGGACGCCCCCCCCCCCAAAAAAAAAAAAATGTTATGAATTGGAATATCAGTAAAGCAGTTGCTATATATCCACCTGCAAGGAGATAAATCCTCCCCAATACAAGAATGCGCACCGAACCCACCAGCCGTTGCTATGCCGGGCAGGCTATTACGAGTATTCAACCCACAAAACCCATGGCCGGGGCCTAAACACAAGCCATTTGCGTTATGAGCAACAAATCCAAAGTAGTTTAGTTTTTTTCAGTTAACAAATCCTGGAAAGATACAGAATAACTTTCACCAGTGGGGGTCATAATCTGTAAGACTAAAAATATAGTTGTGTATGCAGTTGGGATAATTGTACTTACAGATGATTTATATTTAGTTTTGGTTTAGCAATGTGAGATGAATCTCTCTATTGTGCTTCTGACCAGCTCTGGGCCTGTCCAGTAATCCTTACCAGATGATTCTCTTTTTAATTAGTATGAGTAAAGCCCTGAAAGCCTTCTTTTGATTCTTACCGCACATATACCATGTATACAATGTAACCAACATCAGTTTGGCAAGTACTATTGTAAATGAACAGATCTGACATCTTTTCTCTCCCTCTCTCCCCCTCGAAATCTCATTAGCCCCCCCCCCCCCTCTCTCTCTCTCTCTCTCTCTCTCTCTCTCTCTTCTCTACCTTTGTGTGAAATACAAAGATGATTGTATACTTATCCTTCACAAAGCTGGTACCAATACTTTTTCTTCTCTTTAATAGAGCTAATAGACCTTTTCAAATGCTATAAGGATTTGGACCAATGTCGGGATCTTTTTTTGAAATATGAATCAAGAGCAGTGGCTATGGTAATGGTAATTTGTACCGGTCACCATCTTGATGTGTTTGTTCAGATTATCTTATGAATTGTATTTCTACAACTTCATGGATTTTGTGGATCCTGTAAACGCTGATTTTGGTCTTGGTGTATCTTTTGTGTTTTCAATGTTGTGTTTTTGACACCATAATCTTTTTCTTTTGGTTTTTCGATTACTTCATATTGAGTTCGATGATATGCCTGTGTACACATGCAAAAATTATCAGTTTTTTTGCTCCCAAGAAGAAAGAAAGAAAAAAGGAGGGGAAAAGAGAGGAGAAAAAAGAAGAGGAAGACAAGTGAATAAAGATGAGGGGAAGACTGGGAAAATAAAAAGAATATTTCATGTCGCAATATAAAATAAGTTTAGGATTTCCATGTTATAATATGTAGAATGCCTAGATTCTACACCTAAATGTGTAACACGCGCGCTCATGTTTACTCAGATATTCAACTTGTTCTCTATTTAAATCATTGTCCAGTTTCAGATCACAATATCAACAATTTTCTGCTCGCGCTTTATGCTCGCATTATTGATGTAGGAAGATCCCCTAATACTCGTTCTTTTTATGATTTACAAAAATTGATTAGAGTATCCCATTACTAGGTCTAAATCTCTATTTTTCCGCTCGCGCCTCGGGCTCGCGTGAATTGTTTAGTTATGTTTCTATCCTGTTCACGATTACAAAAAAAAAAGTATTAACATTTTCCATTCTCTATAGCCTAGAAATGTCAATATGTTTAAGCTCGCTCGCGCTTCACGCTCGCATTATTTGATTGTTGAAATATGTAACGTCTTCATGGCTAAGTGCAAGCAGTCCTTAAAGGGGAATAAATCCTTTTCATGACTTAGAAATTATGAATAAAGTGTCTCGTTCAGTAGGTCTAAATCTCGAAATTTTTCGCTCGCGCTTTGAACTCGCATCAATTGTTTAGTTAATTCTGTTTAAGCTACAAAAAAAGCATAGAATTTCCATTCGTACGTAAAAAATGTAAAAAAAATTCAGCTCGCGCATCACACTCGCATTATTTGATTATTAAAATATGTAACGTCTTCATGGCTTACTGCAATCAGACTTTAACAGCTACCTTTTCCCATCAGTTCATTTCTGCTTGCGCTTCGCGTTCGTAGTAATTATTTAGTTGCATATACATCTTTTTCAGTATAACAAATATTGCCAGAATGTACAAATTAAAAAAAAATACATAAATTTCCCAAAAATAGCTCGCGCTCGCATTATATAGATGATATAGATTATGATATCATATATTTATGTTGATTTATAAGAATAAAGCGAAGGAGTAAATATTAGGACACCTTTAAAGAAACCAAAAATCATCTTAGAGGGGCCGATCGGGGGAAAATATGACTGAAAAAATTCTTCCCCCCCCCCCCATTGGCGAAGGCTGGATTCGTCTCTGATTTACCACAAGAAATGATTACCAGTCGTTCTTGAAGTTGCTTTCAACTTAATACGAACGGCTTTATGAAACACCCACCTGCTCTTACAAACGCAAGATAAAGATATCGCCATCTTAAAATCACAAAATTATTCAGAGACTTGTGTTAGTGAACTTTTCCGTGATTATACCATACAATACCTTATTATCTTGTATTCTTATTGCCTGTTCTTGCGAGCCCAAGATTTTGATGGCTATTCAGAAACTCTGAGTCTTTTCCATGCATTATAATAGAGCGGGGGCCCATTGCAGAAAGAGTTGCAATCAACGCAACTCTAAAAATCATGCGCAACTTGATTTTCAACCAATCAACAGCGCGCATTTGGGACTTGCGATTGATTTTTGGACGTGCGTTTAAACGCAACTCTTTCTGCAACGTACCCTAGACAGCACGTAAACAACATCTTATATTATCTTGTATTCTCATTACCTGTTCTTGTGTCACCATCTTAAAGCTTGTGTATAGTTTTGGTAAATCCACCAAAATGCACCTATCACTATTCCAATTCATTGCTAGCTAATATGAATGGATATGCCCTATAACAGTTATGATATGGAGGATATGAAATGAAAATGTGTTTTACAGGATAAATTTTGCGATTTTACATGGAAATTTAACTTGATCGGGTCACCCAATCAAATTAAAATATCTGTGTGTTTTTGTCTTTCAATTTAATCCTATTCCAAATCATGGAATGGGCTGAAATTTTATATGTTCTTTGTCTGTAACTTTTGGATATCTAATCACTAAATTTATAAGATAAGTGCTTGAATGCCCATTTTTTTAATTTAAAACAAGCATCGCCGAGAGAGGGCGCTATATATCCAAGATTTGAATATTTGAAATTTTCTCAGAGAAGTTCAGTTGGAAAAATATCTAACGGTCTCTACGCTTCAGTCAGACTGTCATATTAGATGATATTCGATTATCAATCACATTATTGACCCTTTACCAAAGCTATACACAGGCTTTAAAAGCACAAAGGTCATTCAGAAACCCGAGTTAGTGAACTTTTGCAAGCAAACATTACTACCTTCTTATCATGAATTAGTATTACCAGTTCTCGCAACTGCAAGACAATGGCCATTCAGAAACTCGGGTTTATGCATATTTGTCAGTACTTTAGCACCCAATAGCTATTTTCTTTAAAGGGATGGTCCGTGCTCAAAATATTTATATCTTAATACATAGAGTAGAATTCACTGAGCAAGATGCCGAAAATTTCATCAAAATCGGATATCAAATAATAAAGTTGTTGAAGTTTTAATAAAGTTTAGCAATATTTTATGAAAACAATCGTCATAAATATTCATTAGATGGGCTGATGATGTAACATCTCCACTTTTCGTTTTCTTATGTTATTACATAAAATCTTTTTTTTTATTTATTTCATACTTGTGTGAATGATATGTCTCCCTTATTATGAAATAAGTTGCAGGAATAAATATCTAATGCACTAAATCACTTGTCAATTCATTTTCTCTAGTTCTTGGAGGAAAAAATTTGAATAAACCTAATTTCATATGATAAATTACAAAAGAATAGGGGATGTGACATCATCAGCCCACCTAGTGAATATTCATGACGACTGTTTATACAAAATATTGCTAAACTTTAAAATTCAATAACTTTGTAATCTGATTTTGATGAAATTTTCGGCATTTTGTTCAGTAAATTCTACTCTATTTATTGAGCTATAAACACTTTCAACCCGGACCATCCCTTTAATCATGTTTATTGACATTACAACCTATTCTTACAAACGCAAGTGTCACAAATTCATGTTCAGATTCAAGACTCGACTTTGTGAAACTTTGCAATAAATATGAATGTGACAAAGATCAATTGGAGAAAACTTATTTCCTTTCACTTTTTACACAAAATAATATTTAGCTATCATTCATGTATTTTGCTTACGCCTCATTTCGTTTTTTTTTTATTTCTTAACTCATACACCAGTGCAATCGAATGTTAATAGCGTGCTACAGTCGAGCTTAAGTTTGCATTTCTTTGTTTGTTTGGTTGTTGTTGTTTTTTATAGTATTTTGAGCATTTTCTTTCTGTTTTTCTCGCATTTTGTTCCAAATTGATTAATGTCTTTTTTTACCAATACGTCGATGATCGTCTTGTTTCTATATGCCCAATATATTCTCGTGGTGTCTACGAAACGAAGATTATGACCTGAGACCCAAGACCCCCTGCATACCGGACTACAATAGACCTAACCATCTACAAAACTAAGACCCTGTGTAATTGGTATGCAGCCTAGATTGTACTCCAGACACAGTTATGGAGAAACACTTCAAACTGTAAGGGCGGATCCAACAATAGTCCAGGATAGAAGAGGCATAACCTTGTTTTTTCATATACACAATATTTTTTGATGGTTTCTAGTCAATTCGAGGGTGCTGATTGATGAATGATGCCACTCGTGTAACCTTTAGCATTTTCCGCAAATTGGCAAAATCCAATATGGTCGCCAAAATATGCATATTACCCATGAAAATCATAGGATTGCTAGCACATTGTCTATTAAATGTATGTAATCGTGTTGCAGGAGTGAAATACTTTCTGAAAAAATATTCTTTTGACAAATATTTATTTCTTGATATTCAAAATGGCCGTCACAGACCTCTGCATACCCTATTGTGTACAATATGAATAGGGAAAATTAATTTTTCACAAAAATGATCACTTAACTGCAAGTAATTGTGATATATGCACCAAGTTGTGTATGAAAATCATCAATGCTAACATGATGTATAATTTATTATATCATGTGTGGGAAAATTGTTGCATTTAATATTCAAAATAGCTGCGACTGGCCCAAAAATTATTATTTTCTATGGCAAAGGGGCCAACAAAAATCACAAGAGTGAACACTAAAATGCATATTATTAAGAGAAACGAGTGGAATACTGACTAAAAACACAATTGCTAACGAAATATATTATTTAATATGCCATGTATGGCGGACCGTGACCCGGAGGAGACAAAGCATTGGAGGGGCACAGCATTGTTCACAAACAATACAGTGCCCCTCCAATGCTTTGTCTCCTCCAGGTCACGGTCCGACGTACGACACTGCATGTATGTGATAAATGCTGTATTTTGATATTCAGAATGGCCGCTAAATGCCCTAACAGTATTGTGTACAATAGTAAAAGAGGACCAAAGAAATCACAAGAGTGAGCACTGAAATGCTTTTATTTGTGATGAATAAACGGGAAACTGTCTTTAAAAAAAATAATTTTCAACGGAATATATCATTCAGGTTTAAAGTTTGTGTTTAATACTGTATTTTGACTTTCAAAATGGCCGCAATGCATTGATTGTATTATGTACGATGCGAACTAGGAAATCAATTTTCACACGAGAGAGACCATAAATGCACGTAATTGTGATCTATGAGTAAAATATTTTCAGAAAGCATAATTTCTAATAAGATATATCAGTAATTCTGCCAGGTAGTTTTTTCTTTTCTTTCTTTCTTTTTTTCTGAGTGAGCGCCCTGCGTGGCTGCCTTTCACTCTGTGCTCTCAAGTGTTGTAATTTCAGTTCTTGAGTCATTCTGGGATATCATTCTTATGTGTGTTACCTGTACTGTATATGCTCTGTGAATCTCCTGGACCATTTTTGTGTCATGTAATTCAGAAATCTGGACGAAAACCGGTAGTTTGGATTTGAGGTTTGTACACTCTCGGCGTACTTCTTGATTGTAAAGTAGCTATACTACAGATTTCATGTTCATGTACAATATATAAAGACAACTCCAAACAAGCAGTTTCCTATGCCATTATTCAGAAATACCAAACTAAGTCCAGGGGCGTACCAGGGGTCGGTGCTGGCCAGGGGGGGCAAGAGCCGAAAATTTCCCGGTCATATCCTGGTATGAACAGAATTTTGTATGATCGTGACCGAGCATTAGAGCGAAACAGCTCAATGCGTGAAGTACAAAAAAGAGGACACAGAATGACGCGCGTAGCAAAACATTGTTGAAGGACAAGTCCATCCTAACAAAATTAATAAAAAGAGAAAAAACCAACAAGCATAACACTGAAAATTCCATTAAAATCGGATGTAAAATAAGAAAGTTATGGCATTTTAAAGTTTCGCTTCACAAACATGATAAAACAGTTATATGCATAGGCGGCGGAAGCGGGGGGACGGGGGGGACGTGTCCCCCCCTAAATTTTAGGTGGGGGGACGGTCCCCCCCTAAATTTTGTTTTGATAACCTTTTTCTTTTTTTTTTTTTTTTTTTTTTTTGCTTGTCAATTTTTTTTCCTGCGTCCCCCCCTAAATTCACGTGGACCCCCTTGACACGTGTGTTGTCCCCCCCTAAAATTTAGGTTGATGACCTTTTTTTTTTTTTTGGCTTCTCAAAAATTTTTGGGGCGCTTGTCCTATTTTTTACATGTGTCCATCCCTAAATTTCAGGTGGACACCCCCTAAATTTATTGGCTTCCGCCGCCAATGGTTATATGCACATCTCGGTCGGTATGCAAATGAGGAACTGATGACATCACTCACTATTTCTTTTATATTTTATTATATGAAATATGAAATATTTTTATTTTTTTGTCATTGTCAAGTGAAATGAAGTTTCATTCCTCCCTAAACACGTGGAATTCCATTATTTTAACATTTTGTGCTTCACGCAAGGAGGTCCTAATCGTCAAATTCGTAAAAATTGAAATATTGTATAATTCATACAATAAATAACAAAAGAAATAGTGATTGAGTGACATCATCGACTCTCTCATTTGGATGTAACTGGCTCGTTCATATAACTATTTTTTTTTAAATAAGTGAAACTTTGAAATGCCATAACTTTCTTATTTTACATCCGATTTCGATAAAATTTTCAGCATTGTGCTTGTCTGATTTTTCTCTATTGATTCAAATCAAAAAAATTCTGAGGTGGACTTGATTGACCATTAATATAAGTTGCGAGCGAGAAAAAAAATCACCTTTTCATGAGAATCTAACTTTGAGATAATTGATTTTTACAAGGTATTCAGAAAATAACATCATATCTAACATCTTCCTTTCCTTTCATCTTTTCTTCTTTTTTTTCTTGGCTAGTGACATGAGGATTGGGTCAGGGGCAGTATAGCGCCATCAGGATTTTTAACCTAAGGGGAGGCAAAATAACATTTGGGGGGCGGGGGGCAATACTAATTTTCATAAATAGATAAACAATTTTATTCTAGCGAGGACGTGAGCTAATTAAGATGAGGTTTGTTGCTATCAAGCATGAAATGTATATGGTCCGTATTTTGATCGAAGTCGGGTTTACCTTAGAATGACTTAGACCATGGTCTAACTCTGCTAAAATCATGGGGAGTCAAAAACTCAAAATTATACTTATATTGTATATTTCTTATAGTCACTACATGTATTTTGTTTCCTTTCGTTTTCATAATGAAGAAAATATTTCAGTAATTGTTCTGAGACAGATAGAGATGGTTTGAGTGTACTAAGAGATAATAAATGGAAAGTGTGCTTGGCTCTCCATATTTAAACCAAACCGGCATTATCGTGATCCAAGTCCCTGGTGACTCGGATCCACGGACAATTTTTCACAACGTAAAACGTGTCCTACCTGTTTCTACCAACCTCCATCGTAGTTGTGTGTGACTTGTCTCTTTTCAGTCTCCACCAAAGATTGTAGAGCGCCGCGTACGCGAGCTCTACAATCTTTGGTCTATCTTCACTTTATTGGCGTTATAAATCAGATCGAATTGCATCTATATACTTATTTTCAATCTCTATTGCTTTAGTTGGTAAATTATAATGTTCATTTAAATAAATCATGATTATATTCATCTTTTTTTGTTTCCCACACTATGAAATTTGCTTTATTTCGTTTTCATTTTTACTAAATAAATCGGCCCCAAGTATATCCCTCGAACAGTCAATTATTTCGTTGATTCCTAATTTACTAAATAAATCAGGATTGAATCATCTTTTCAATCTCCATTGCTTTATTTCGTAAATTAGCATTTTTCTTCCAATATTGAATTTTGTTCATGCTATTGTTTATTTAAATTGAATCAATCTATTTTGTACTTATTTGTATCATTTTGAAGAATGAAAATAAATTTGAATTGAATTGAATTGAATTGAATTGAACTAAATAAATCGGCCCCGAGTATATCCCTCGAACAGTCTCAATTGCTTTATTTTGTTGATTCCTAATTTACTAAATAAATCAGGATTGAATCATCTTTTCAATCTCTATTGCTTTATTTCGTAAATTAGTACTTTTCATATACATAAATCAAGATTATTTTCATCTTATGTTTCCCACACTATGAAATTTGCTTTATTTCGTTTACATTTTTACTAAATAAATCGGCCCCGAGTATCCCTCTTCTGCAGACATTGCTTTATTTCGTTTATCCCTAATCTACTAAATTAATCAAAATTGCATCTACTTCTTTTCAGTATATATAGGCTTTATTTCGTCGTACTTTTTAATTATACGATGAATAAATCTCATTATGTTTGTCATGATTATATATCTTTTATTTCGTCTATCACATTTTTACTAAATAAATCAAAATGCATATCTCTTAACTATCTCCATTGCTTTATTTCGTAAGGTACGTAATTAGAATGTCGGTCTATAATTACTCCTCGTGATTCAAGTCCCCCTTCATCCGAATTAAACCACTGTGTCACTTGTTTCCTATTTTCGATGATGTATTATTAAGATCAATAGAATTGAATTAAAACAGTATATACTACTCCTCGTGATCCAAGTCCCCTCTCCTAAAAATACAAAACGGCAATTAACCCGTTGATATTCATCTACCCCTCATTTCCCTCCTCTTCAAAACCACTCTGCCACTTTTAGACAGTTTCCTAGAGATGATTAATAAATATTTTCGATAATAAGAATCATTAAAATCAATGAAAATCACATTAAAAACACTATTTAACTGTCTAAATACTCCTCGTGATCCAAGTCCCCTTCCCGTGTTAAGTTCGTCCAATTTCCCATAGCCATGATAGGAGGGGACTTGGATAACGAGGAGTACTATTACTCATGATCCAAGTCCCCTCTCCTAAAAATACAAAACGGCAATTAACCCGTTGATATTCATCTACCCCTCATTTCCCTCATCTTCAAAACCACTCTGCCACTTTTAGACAGTTTAATAGACATGATTAATGAATATTTTCGATAATAAGAATCATTAAAATCAATGAAAATCACATTAAAAACACTATTTAACTGTCTAAATACTCCTCGTGATCGGAGTCCCCTTCCCGTGTTGAGTTCGTCCTATTTCCCATAGGAGGGGACTTGGATAACGACTAATAGTACTCCTCGTTATCCAAGTCCCCTCCTATGGGAAATTAGACGAACTCAACACGGGAAGGGGACTCGGATCACGAGGAGTATTTAGACAGTTAAATAGTGTTTTTAGTGTTATTAAATTTGTCTTATTTAGTGTTTTGATCATTGTTTCATGAACTTGGAAGAATATACCGCCACAGGAGTGAAAAGAAAGAGACTATTTTTGTCGTTTGAAAAAGTGTCCGAGTCAGTTGTTATTGTGTCAATGGGAAAACGTGTGGTGGAAGTAAGTCCCCGCTCAGTGAGAAGCTTCGAACCGTTTCGCATCGCGAACAATAGATTTCTTTTGAAAATCTTCCAACCGTGGATTCTATTGAAAGATTGCTGATATTTGAGGCGTGTCTCAAGTTTGTCCCCAGTGACTTGGATGACGATAAGGCCACTAAACAATGTCTAATTTAAACCTGAGTCCAGAATACAGGCCTATGAATTTAATGAAACTGTATTTGAGATGTGGAAGCCAAACGTCGATACTTACGATAGTCCTTCGGGTTGAAATGTCCTTGACATCATCCTCCCAATATACTGAGAAGCTTTAATGTAGATAGCTTCGTTTCCTTCATACGATGTCGGTAAATCGATACCGTCGTTCAGTTGGACGTTGAGCATGGCGTTATAAGCATATCCGTATGGTTCGAACCATATCTCCATTCCAGGGATCTGTCCCATCGACCGAGTGAAAACAGTGGATAGACATCTATGTGATGTCCATAACATTACACGCATTGATCTTGAGATACCAGATTCAGACATATTGTCCATTGCATGCACAGCGCGCTACACCTCGATTCACTATGGAAATAAAAACTTTGGCCCCGAAATGCGCTAAACAGACCTCTGCACAACAAGGTCAAGGGAGCTTTCTGTTGAGTGCACTCATGCGTAGTACATCCTAGACAGCTGGCAGCCGTCTGTTTCGAGGAGTTTTTTAACATTTTTTTTTTATTTCTCCTCGTACACAGACGGCTCGCTATCATGCAGCCACCATTAGGGGACTTGCAATGCAAAATCCCTCCGTCGGGGCTTTTCAATTTTTGTCTTTAATGAATAAAAATTTCGAAAATTATAGTGACCAGAGTGCAAATTTATATTCCCTCTCGGCATCAATTGCCAAAAAACGGAGAAAAATGAAGTTAAAAGGAACAAAAACAGTGACTTACCTCGGCTGTCGCGCAAATTCACTTCCCCGTTTTATCCGATCTTAAGTACATAAACATATGGCCATTCAGTCCCCTGTACAGATCACGCTAGAACTTCGGTCTCTGTATTTGGTGACTGAAGCCAACGAAGTTCAGCTGAACAACCAACAAAACAGAGACCGAAGCTTTTGGTCTAAGTACATCCTTGCGGCACGGACGTATACCATTGTAGTGAGGATTGGGAATGCAAGGGACACATCTGTGTCTTCTTCGAATGCCCGGGGCCCCTTTCATTCACGAGTGGATACCATGCGCGACCATGGGGTCTCGAAAAGCACCCTAAACACGTAATTTCCATATTCTGAAAATGCACCCCTTAACAAGTATTGGCGTGTGAAACCCTACCCTTAACAAGTATTGGAAACAAAACGATACTCGATATTCCCTGAAATGAACCCCTAAACAAGTATAGGAATGTTTTATTGTTATGGGTCCTTCGGTCGTCTGCTTTACCTTATTTGGTTTAGTGCGACCCCACCTTCTACACCTCGCGCAATTCGCCGGGACTCTAAACATTCGGCCCGAATTCACAAAGGTGGTTTCTGCAGAAACCACCCTTTGTGAATTCGGGCCGAAGTGTTGGGGCAAACAGGCATAGGCGGCGGAGCAGAGGATTATCTTTTGTGTTTGGGGGGGACGCAACAATAGCCGCCCCCCCCCCCCAAACACAAAAGATAATCTACTGCTCCGCCGCCAATGCAAAAAGGACATCCTTTATAAAAACATTATAATTTTGTTTTATCATCCCCGCAAATTCGACCCCAAACCCGTAATTTTCCTAGCGAAATAGATACCCTTTTTCACTATTTTTATGTTTTTGACACCCTTATCACGTTACCTATCGTTAAAAAAAACATCCTTTACGTGTTTTTGGGGGGTCGCGCATGGTATCAACTCGTCAATGTAAGTGCCCCCCCCCCCGCCGGGTTCGAATGTACTGCATTATTAATTTATTTAAACAAACAAATGTGTCAGTGAAATTACACAATATTTACAATTAAAACGTTCATTAAAAAATCGCTGATCTTCCACAGGGCTCTGTATTATTACCTTAAACATATAATTCATAACATAAATAAAATATAAGTAAAGAAGACATATATGCAAAAACGAAAAGTTCTCTCCTTCTACCCCAGTCTCGATCGGCCATTTTGTTATGATTCATAACAAAAACGGCCGATCGAGACTGGGGTAGAACTTTTTGGGGTTTTTGAGGTTCCAGTCTGAACCCCGATGTCAGGAAACTGCCCCTCGTTAGACCTTCATCCATATAATCGTGGTAAGTGCATAATTTCTGTTTCCACGATTCATTTGGAGAAATATTTAGACCATAAATCACGCTAGTCCCGTGAGTATGGTCAAATACACGATAAGCCCCTGGGCTCCCGTCCGCGCCCATTCCAAGTTTAATTGCAGCATTGATGCATTTCTGCATTGTCTATGGGATGTTAACCCCCATTTTTACATCCAGGATCTGAGCAGGGATATTTTCCTAATCACATCCAGGCTCCTCAAAACATAAACTTGGGCATGTTTCAAAGGACAAGAAACATGAAAATTAAGTTTGTTTGATGATTGATAAGGGGAATCAGTTCACCAACTTGAAAGAAAATGTGAATGATGGATGAGTAAAATATGTTGAAAAAATAAAGGGGAATCGACACGTTAATCACCCTTTGCGAAAAGGAACTTTACCAGAGAAAGATGGTTTGCCTTTTTTTCTTTGAAAAGTTACATTGAATAAACAAGACCTCTATATCTAATTAATTATTTTTTCTTTCCTATCCACTTTCAATTTATCTATACATACAACTTTTCCCCTCAGCTCTTTTAGATTAGTTACATTATAATTTCTTCCTTTACTTTCCTCCCATATCTCATACAAGCTCAGCTCCAATTTTCCTTCCTCATTCAGGTGATATAATATTTATTGTATAATTTTTTTCTCCACTCACCTCTCTTAGATTTACCACATAATTATTTTGCTTATTTATGTATACTATGGTTTCTTCATGATACACCCCCTCTCTCATACAACCTCAGCTTCTATATAATACACCTCCTCTCTCATACAATCTCAGCTTCTATATAATACACCACCTCTCTCATACAACATCAGCTTCTATACAATACACCACCTCTCTCATACAACCTCAGCTTCTACATAATACACCCCCTCTCTCATACAACCTCAGCTTCTATATAATACACCACCTCTCTCATACAACATCAGCTTATATATAATACACCCCCTCTCTCATACAACCTCAGCTTCTATAAAATACACCACCTCTCTCATACAACCTCAGCTTCTATATAATACACCCCCTCTCTCATACAACCTCAGCTTCTATATAATACACCCCCTCTCTCATACAACCTCAGCTTCTATATAATACACCACCTCTCTCATACAACCTCGGCTTCTATATAATACACCCCCTCTCTCGATCATACAACCTCGGCTTCTATATAATACACCCCCTCTCTCATACAACCTCGGCTTCTATATAATACACCCCCTCTCTCATACAACCTCAGCTTCTATATAATACACCCCCTCTCTCATACAACCTCAGCTTCTATATAATACACCCCCTCTCTCATACAACCTCAGCTTCTATATAATACACCCCCTCTCTCATACAACCTCAGCTTCTATATAATACACCCCCTCTCTCATACAACCTCAGCTTCTATATAATACACCACCTCTCTCATACAACATCAGCTTCTATATAATACACCACCTCTCTCATACAACCTCAGCTTCTATATAATACACCCCCTCTCTCATACAACCTCAGCTTCTATATAATACACCCCCTCTCTCATCCAACCTCAGCTTCTATATCATACACCCCCTCTCTCATACAACCTCGGCTTCTATATAATACACCCCCTCTCTCATACAACCTCGGCTTCTATATAATACACCCCCTCTCTCATACAACCTCAGCTTCTATATAATACACCCCCTCTCTCATACAACCTCAGCTTCTATATAATACACCCCCTCTCTCATACAACCTCGGCTTCTATATAATACACACTCTCTCTCATACAACCTCGGCTTCTATATAATACACCACCTCTCTCATACAACCTCAGCTTCTATATAATACACCCCCTCTCTCATACAACCTCAGCTTCTATATAATACACCACCTCTCTCATACAACCTCAGCTTCTATATAATACACCACCTCTCTCATACAACCTCGGCTTCTATATAATACACCCCCTCTCTCGATCATACAACCTCGGCTTCTATATAATACACCCCCTCTCTCATACAACCTCGGCTTCTATATAATACACCCCCTCTCTCATACAACCTCGGCTTCTATATAATACACCCCCTCTCTCATACAACCTCGGCTTCTATATAATACACCCCTCTCTCATACAACCTCGGCTTCTTTATAATACACCCCCTCTCTCATACAACCTCGGCTTCTATATAATACACCCCCTCTCTCATACAACCTCGGCTTCTATATAATACACCCCCTCTCTCATACAACCTCAGCTTCTATATAATACACCCCCTCTCTCATACAACCTCGGCTTCTTTATAATACACCCCCTCTCTCATACAACCTCGGCTTCTATATAATACACCCCCTCTCTCATACAACCTCGGCTTCTATATAATACACCCCTCTCTCATACAACCTCGGCTTCTATATAATACACCCCCTCTCTCATACAACCTCAGCTTCTATATCATACACCCCCTCTCTCATCCAACCTCAGCTTCTATATCATACACCCCCTCTCTCATACAACCTCAGCTTCTATATAATACACCCCCTCTCTCATACAACCTCAGCTTCTATATAATACACCCCCTCTCTCATACAACCTCAGCTTCTATATAATACACCCCCTCTCTCATACAACCTCAGCTTCTATATAATACACCCCCTCTCTCATACAACCTCAGCTTCTATATAATACACCCCCTCTCTCATACAACCTCAGCTTCTATATTTGCTTTTACCTTTTTAGGCAATTTGCTTCTTCTTTTTCTTATATACACGGTTTTTTCTACTATACAGTGCGTATCAAAAATCCATTTTTGTAAAGCTCGCAGAAATACCCGTTTTCACGCTGTGTCGAGGGGAAAGGGCGAAATCAAACTTATCCTGCGAAACATTTCTCATACATTTCCCTTGCACTTTTAGTAAATTGAAATAAAACGTGTACATTAAAGCATTTTAGAACTTTTTTGCCACCAAAATTGAAATTTCAACACGTATTAAGCACAACATAACTGAATCTGACCAAAAGTTTATATCAGACATCTCCAGCATTTGTTTCACTAAGTTTTTATCAATTAATGTGGGCTTACATTTCATTTTTCATTTAATACTTGCTTCTCCAGACTTTTCCCAGGCTTGACAGTGATAAACAAAATGAAAATCAAGCCTAAGCCATTTCATGTGGATCACAGCTCATTGTAAAGCAAATACCATCACGATGGTCTTGGTGTGAGGGGGAGGGGGTGGGGCGCAATGCACTCTTCGAAGTGTTTTGGGCAAGGAAACAAGTTAAAAAAGTAAAAGATATCTTCAAATCAATCTTATTAGCTAAATTCAACGTGTTTTTTCATGATTAAGGTCTACTTTTATTCGCATAACTATTTCGAAGTTCTGCGCAAATCATTTTTCACTAACTTTTCAAAAGTAAGTGGTGCTCACTCAAGCGGAAATATTTTTCGACAGTTATATCGTCATTTGCTTAAATGGACCTGTACCAATCTTAAAATATGGAAAAATCTTCAGGATATTACAAATGAATAATTTTACAGGATTTTTTGTAAGTGTAAACTTTTTTTTGGTACGCACTGTATAGTCTCAAGTTTTTTCCCCACTCTTACGCACCAGTTTATTACGCCTTTCTTTGTTAACTGTTTGACCTACCTCTCACTAATTCTCTTGTTATTCATCTCTTCCTCATACCCTCTATCACTGTTTTGTTCCAGATCCTGTTTGATGTTGCCTGCCTCATTATTTTAATCCCTCCTGGCTTGGTCGAGGTCTTTCATTGTCCTTACTTACACTAACTTCCCTTTGTGTCTGCCTACTCCTTTTCTTTCATTACCTTCACTAACCTGATTGGTCATCTCTACTCACTATAATGCCCTTTTTGTCTCCTTGTTTCTAGTGCTGCTGTTGAATGTCTGTGGTCTATATTATGGTTGTTCCACTTTATGTTTGTCATCATTGCTTCCGACGAAGATTCTGCTAGGATCGAAAGCTAAGGCCCCTTTTGACTCTCTAAATATTTTTTTTTTAAGTAATGAAAAAAAATGCAGTATTTTTAGAATTACATGTCGGCATGAAACGAACATGACCCGTTGGTTATCTCAATTGCATCTTCTGTTATCAAACGTCAGGTGTAAGAAGTTCTGTCAAAATACTGTTTTTGCACTAGACATGCTCAAGGTTGTGATTTGATGAGCCTGGTTAGATCATAGAGATTTCCCTGGTCAGATCAGGAAATTCCTTGGTCAGAATGGTTTATGGGGTTGATATGATCCCTTATACTAGAAAATGCATAACACACAGCAGTGCTGCATGCGTACCAAGTTAGTAATTCAACAAATACCCCCAATTTGGCAAAAGTTCATTAAACCCTAAATGACCTTTGACCTTGATCATGTGGCCTGGAACTTGCACAGGATGTTTAGTGATACTTGATTACTATTATGTCCAAGTTTCGCATACATTCGTAATTCCGAAGCTTCGTTATTCCGAAGGTTCGGATATTCCGAAGGTTCGTAATTCCGACGGTTCGTTAGTCCGATAACGAAATGAGGTTCGTAATTCCGAAGGTTCTTTAGTCCGAAAACAAAATGAGGTTCGTAATTCCGAAGGTTCTTTAGTCCGAAAACAAAGTGAGGTTCGTAATTCCGAAGGTTCGTTAATCCGAAAACGAAATGATTAACGAACCTTATTTCGTTTTCGGACTAACGAACCTTATTTCGTTTTCGGATTAACGAACCTTCGGAACAACGAACCTAATTTCGTTTTCGGATTACGAACCTTCGGAACATCGAACCTTATTTCGTTTTCGGATTATCGAACCGTCGGAATAACGAACCTTCGGAATAACGCCACAAATGTTCGGATTAACGAACCCTTTTACGTTTTCGGATTAACGAACATCGAGGTATAGGCAATTTACGTGTTTCGGAATTAAGAACCTTTGAAATAAAGGTAGGGTCGTGTGGTCCAATGGTTAGAGCATTGGACTCATAATCGCAAGGTTGTGAGTTCGAATCCCAACTCTGTCATTGTCACCACTTTGATAAAAAGGCCCGAGAGTGATATCTGACGTCTATAATGTCAGCCACTATGACTGAGTAACCTAGACGTAAAATATTTCATAGGTAATTGGTTATATACCAGCTAGGCATTTACCAGCAAAATGCTGTCCTGCCGAGTTCCTACGGGAGTTACCACAAACGGAAACAGAAACAAAGAACCTTCGGAATTACGAAGTGTAACCTCCAAGTTTCATGAATCAGATCCATAAACTTTAAAAGCTATGATGGTAATTCAACAGATACCCCCAACAGATACCCCCAATTCGGCCAAAAGACATTGACCCTAAATGACCTTTGACCTTGGTCTTGTGACGTGAAACTCATGCAGAATGTTTAGTGATCCTTGATTAACCGTATGTCCAAGTTCCATGAACTAGGTCCATTTATTTTCTAAGTTATGACATTTCAAAAATTTAACCTTAGGTTAAGATTTTGATGTTGATTCCCCCAACATGGTCTAAGTTCATTGACCCTAAATGACCTTTGACCTTGATAATGTGAAATGAAACTCAGGCAGGTTGTTCAGTAATACTTGATTAACCTTATGGCCAAGTTTCATGAACTAGGTCCATATACTTTCTAAATTATGCTGTCATAACTTCAAATTTCAAAAACTTAACCTTCGGTTAAAATTTGGTGTTGACGCCGCCGCCGCCGTCGGAAAAACGGCTTGGTTTTAAATTGGCAGAGGTAAAAATGGCAGGTGAGACAAAAACCACTTTGTTATCCATGTCTACCATGTAAACCTTTCGCGTTTCTCATATCTCTAGCCGAGCTGCCGGAGTACAGCCCCGGCTCAGGTAGGCATGGTATGATCATGACCAGATATATGTACATGAAGGCATGGGATGGCATGCATGATATCGCATGAAAGATGTATTCATTTTTTACTAGTGACACTTGTCTTTATGTAAAAAATTAATTCAATATCTGAATGACAAATGAATACAAGAACAGACCAAAGTTAGCAATTTTTACAAATTTATTCTGAAGAAAATCAATCAATTAATTCTATTGATTACATTTAATTTATCTCATTCAATTTTATGACGAATCGGAAAATGACGGTATATTCCAAAAATGAAATACATTATTTTTATGTGAACAAATACTTACATAGGTCTAATATAGAACCTTAGAAAACTAATTTGAACATCATTGATATAGCTTTACTTTACTGGCCAGCAGTATATTATTGCATGATGTCCATAAAATAAAAAAAATGTTCCTAAATGATGCTCTAAAAATCCTTATTAAAATGAAGAAAAATACTTTGATAAAACGAAACTCTGAAATAAAAATATCTTCAGTAGCAAACTTGTGGTTTACAAGCACTATAAAATTATTTGTTTTCATATCTTGCACGACAATATGATAATATTGCCTGTGACTATAAACAAAATATTCTTTCTAGTCTCATAACGTATGCAGCAAATTCACTTCATAGGCCTATCTAGAAATATAAAATAATTCATATAAAAAAATAACCAGGCCTGTCAACACTTACCCATTCGAATTTATTGCTCAAATTACTCATTGAAGAGAAGCTTTATACCCAATTGTAAGTCACAGTCATGTGCATGAAAAGGAGTTGTATCAAATCACGTTTATTATTTAAAAAAAACAGCACTTGATGAATTGCACTTTGGTAAAAAAAAAAAAAAAAAAAGATAATTTAAAATATTGAAAAACATATTAAGAAAAATAATCAAGTGTAACTAAATGATAGTAAGCATGACAATAAGAGAGGGTTACACAGACTATGATGGAATATTTTCACTTCGTGTCTTCTTTATAATCATTTCACAGATATGAGTACATCGTATTTGTCCTCAAGACAATCACTATTTACACGGAATGTATCTAATTTTTTAATATTATTTACAAAGTGCTTTCCGTATACAAACAAAATAAACATGACGTATAACTGTAGTTCAAGTTCAGAACACTATTTTAAGATCAATATGATAAAGCAAACAAATAAAATAGCACACATAATAATAGCTACTGATCCATATAATATCAGATGATATTATATCATAATATACCATTGCTAGGATTTTCATGTTTGCAAAAGAGACATGGGAAATCATCATTTCAATGCATTCAATCCCAGTTAAAAATCTCTGAAATATCACCTCCCCCCCCCCCTCTCTCTCTCACTGTAAAAACTGCGGTGTTAAAACTGACACCAATTGGTGTTAATAGAGGACCACACCCTGATGAGTTAAAATTACACCCTAGAGATTAAACATAACACCAAAGAGTAAAAATGTAAAAAAGGTGTTGTAATAACACCTATAGGTGTAAAAAAATAACACCACCAATTTAACACCGGTGTAAAATAACTGGTGTGGTCCTCTATGTACACCGGTTAACACCACAGTTTTTGCTGCTCTCTTTCTCTCTCTCTTTCCCTTGTCTTTCTCAATCCTTTCTGCTATATCTCCCCTCTCTCTCTCTTTCTGAAATATCTACAGAATTACATTGAGATAAAATTTCATGTTTTTTACATGCAAATTAACTTTTCGAATCATGCAATGTCCTCTTAAATAAAAAGAATCACCACTTTGTAGATCATTTTCTTGTCATGAGCATTAAAATCTTGGTCTTATTATTACTAATCTAACGATAAGGGCGAGTATTATCGTGCTAATTCCGTTCAATACCAATGCTGACATGACTGAGCCATAGTCCAATGGTAATCAATGTATGCCGAGTAGTAAAAAAAAACCTAATCAATTATAACTTAATGAAAACAAAAATCAGCTACAGCTAGATCTTCCGGTAATGTTTGTAATACACAAAGTACTATATTTTTTTGGTAGCAGATAGGCTCTCTCTCTCTGAATCCGGTCATGCCGGTCCGGGTATTCTGGCTAAACAGAGCCGAAATTGTATCAAATTATTCATTGAGCGATAAATGCATAATGACCGTTCTAGTAAGCTCAATTTATGAATAATTCATGTTCCATAGGATTTCATATCAGGAATAAAATTTCCCTCCAGTTACCGTTTTGGCAATCTTGATATAATGAATGATTGGTGTAAACAGTATCTTTGGAATAACAATAACAATTCATTTCCACCTTTTTTATGAAATATACTATCAGACCTGGGACCTGACCTTATTCGGTATAAGAGCATTAATGCTTGCTATCATGTCGGTCTATCTGATGTTGTACATAATAATAACACGTTAATAGTTAACATGACATGAATCAGCTTATCATTCCGATACTTGTATTATAGACTCGAATCTGCTGTCTCTGAGCGAAAGGTTTGTTCCCTCCTCGGGAATCAAATTGAAAAATACGATTCCATTCCACCACCTTGCGGATTTCAGTTTAAAACAGTCGATACTTTTCATCTTCTCATTTCGCGTGTTTATTGAGTCCAGAATAGAGTGTTGTCACATAGGTAAAAACGCATTTCCAATCTGGTTTATCCCCCATTACTATCATGTCATCTGTGTCAAGGATACGAGGTACCGAGGCGTATTTCCTGAAATAATCATAAAAACAATGAAGAGAGATTTTAGTTCAACAATACATTAGAAAATCTTTATAGATATAAAAAATATTTATTTATTCCATTTTCCCAACAAGTGCCATGAATACCTACTTGTGGGAGGAAAACGATGACATAGTAGGGATATTGGAAAACAATGGACAGTTTTAAAACTCTGACTCTTTTTGCACCAATAACAGGGTAGTCTGTACTACAATCACAAATCGACTTATGATAAAAAAAAATTGTTTACATTTTATAATTCATGTAATTTCAAACCCATTTCTTGATCACTCATGATATAGTGATTACAATTAATACCGTGTGAATCCATATACCATCTTTATTTCGCATTATCTCGTTATTTAAGTAATGGACAACATGTTTCAAACTTTAGATCTTTGCTCATCTTTGCAACAATAAAATCAGGTGAGCATTTAAACAGGAATAATAATAATGACAATTTCGCTTAGGGAAATCCAAAGCAATTGTTGTTGTTTACGTGATATCTAGGCCTATATATAAAGTTATTTTTCTTTAAGTAGACATTTAAAACATTTTATTTGCTTACTCGGCTGATGAAAAAGCGAGATCAAAGTTGTGTCTCCTATTACTGCCACTAAGTGAGTTGAAATTGAAAGCAGTTGGGAAGAACTTGTGAACTATAGCACAGAAAGCCAGACCATCAGCCCATGATGAAGAGAAGTTTGACACACAAACACCCTACAAAGGAAGAAAATTATTGATTTTTTAGTGTATTTAGCATTTGATTAACTTTTGGGGGGGTTACAGGTTTATTTTACAACAATTCCACAACAAATTATTCTAATTAATAACAATTATCGAGGTGGTGGTGGTGGTGATGAGAAAGGGTGATGATGATTGTGGTGATGATGATGGTGATGATGATGGTGATGATGATGATGATTGTGATGATGTTGATCATGATGATAAAGATGATGATGACGATGATGGTGATGGTAGTGATGATGATGATGATGATGATGATGATGATGATGATGATGATGATGATGAAGATGATGATGATGATTGTGATGATGTTGATCATGATGATAAAGATGATGATGACGATGATGGTGATGATGATGATGATGATGATGATGATGATGATGATGAAGAAGATGGTGATGATGATGATGATGATGGTGATGATCATGATGATCATGATGATGATATAGATGATGATGATGATGATCATGATGATGATGATCATGGTGATGATGATGATGATCATGGTGATGATCATGATGATCATGATGATGATATAGATGATGATGATGATGATGATGATGATGATGATGATGATGATGATGATGATGATGATGATGATGGTGATGATCATGATGATCATGATGATGATATAGATGATGATGATGATGATGATGATGATGATGATCATGATGGTGATGATCATGATGATCATGATGATGATATAGATGATGATCATCATGATGATCATGGTGATGATGATGATGATCATGGTGATGATCATGATGATCATGATGATGATGATGATGATATAGATGATGATGATGATGATGATGATGATGATGATGATGGTGATGATGATGGTGACACTGCCCATGAAAGTATAGTGACATTTAAAAATGCGACAATCTTGTGTTTGCGATTCAGAGATAGTTGATGAAGTGAATAACAGCCAATACTGAAATAAATCCTCATCACTATTTTACAGATGAAGGAATAACATTTTCAGATAATGACATTGTATAAAATCAACAAAATAGATGAAATAGACAAAGAGAATATACTTACATCATATCCTTGAGTATGTATCTGACACCATTGAAGTAGTTTCTGTGTCTTTGTTGTTGGATTCTTGATGATGTTTGTTCCTGGTGTCATACTATTCACATTACCAGGTGATGAGAAGAGCTCTTTCGTGTCACCAATTGATTTTGGTCTTCAGAATTAAGAAAAATTATACCAAAAAAAATCTTAGTTTGAATCAAAGACAAGTAAACTCTCACCAAACAATTTATTAATAGCATGTTTGTGTCTACAAAAAAACAGACAAAGAAGCAGAACCTATCATCACCATCATCATCACCATCACCATCATCATCACCATCATCACCATCATCATCACCATCACCATCATCATCACCATCATCATCACCATCATCATCATCATCATCACCATCATCATCACCATCATCATCATCATCACCATCATCACCATCATCATCATCATCACCATCTTGACACTCCACACTTCTTTATTATTTTTTTCTCATGTTTTGTAAAATGTATCATGTATGATCTTTCAAACATTTTTGATGTATTTTTTTAAAGTGATGTGAATGAAATTGAATTGTCTTAACCACCATCATAACCATCACTATGTTCATCATGATATTATGTACCTTGGTGACGATACACTTTGGAAGTTATATTCTGTCTTGGGTCGCTCTTTTGGTTTTTCATCTCTTCTCGTTCTCTTGGGTACAGATTCCTCAAATTGAACCCTAGATGGCGCTGTTTAAAAAATTGAAGATCAATACAAAGAGATGCTTAATTAATAGTGCATCAATGATAAATAATATTTTGAAAGAAAAAACAATAATTTTCATTAATGATCTGTTTTGATAATCCCAGAATAAAATGGATTCGAAATTGCTTAAAGTATATTTTAAAAGCCCTAATTGAATAAGTATAATATATAGTATATTTGTTATAAACCATCTACTAAACTTGATTTACATTCAGGCATATTTTTGTCTCCCAGACTGAAAACAATCCCTCATTTTTTTTTGAAAGAATTAACTTCATACAATTATTTTCGAAAGATAGCTTACTCGTTGTCTTTGGTGTTGAGTTGATACCATGTATAAGAGCACTGGTCCGATCAGCAATCAACTGTCTAGCTCTTTCTTTCTCAGCTTCAGCATCTCGATTATCAACAACCCTGATATAAAAAAATATGCAAATACAATAGTGATGAACATATTTAAGAGAGTGAAACATTTAGGCATCACACCCAACCCATGACCTTGTTGAAACAAAAGCTGAACAATTCTAAATGATAGTATCGAATGCAAAATATTATGGAAATCAAATTGCATGGCTTCGGTAAGTTACTTAGAATAGTATCAAGTGAAATACTTTGCGTGTATAATAATAAAACAGGACAAGTTTTAGCAATTATTATTTGAATGTTACCCCCCCCTCCACCTGATACCATGGATGCTTATAAAATAAAGAAGGAATAGGAATACTTACGATGTACTAATAAGTGGAGACTCCTCGACCTCATCTTTACTCTCATGTTTTGACTTGGCTGTAATAAAAAAAAGAACATCGAGTTTTGATAATAATAGGTTGTACTGTTTCGGAAATAAAAACACTTTTTCATATGAAATAGGTATGTTAATTCTAAATGAAATATGTATGTTTATTCCAATAATAATCTATAAGAGGTAGACAAAGGAGATTGTATTTGAGTGCCTGCATGAGCTCCTTTGGTTTTATTCAAATGGAAGTTATTTTGGTCTATCCGGGGGAAAGCTAGCAATCTTGTTTGACTTACTTCTCGTAATATTGTTCAATCTATTTAGAACCATGCTCTTTCGTTTCCTTGGTGATGTGTCTTTGGTTGGTGATGCTTCTCTGCTAGGTGTCTTAGCTTCTTTCTTTGGTGACCAGTCCCGCCAATGTTTACGAGGGGATTTATTCTTCTCGTTTTCTTTTTCAATTTGATCTTCAGCTCTGGCAAAAAAGATAATATTGGCATTATTGCCATACTAAATCCCTAGTGTCCGAAGCATTGTATAATGTAATAATTTGAAATTAATCAGGTAGAGTTTTGGGGATATATCTTATGATAATAATTGATGTTCATTTACACACAATACGGTTCTGGTTTTTACCTTTGTTTAGCTCTTTGACTGTTTTCTTTCTTTGTTTTTCGTTAACTTGTTCTTCATCTTGCTTTATGCTTTTTCCTCCTTGTTTTCAATCCCTCTCTCTCCTTCTCTCTCCCTATACATCGTTCCATTTGTTTATCTGTCTGTCTACCTCTCTATCTTCGCATTGTTTTTCTGACTGTGACGTCATATCTTACCTCTTGTCATCACCAGCCTTCTTCCTCTTCTTATCTTGTGTGATAACCGTCTGACCAATCGATGTGACTGTAGTTTCACCTATCATCAAGTTAATTAATAAAACATTGGTTAATCAGCTAGAGTTACCCCCTACATCAATGCACCATATTTTATGCAAGTTACTGAAAATTTTCCTATTAACTAGGCAGGAATATTCCCAAGGGCCTTAATAATCAACTTCTCATGAATTACATCACTGATGAAACTGAAGATTCTGTTAGTTAACATTCCATGTTGCAGTATGTTCTAGGACAGGAGGTTATTGTGTACATTAACATATTATGGTGGTGAGCTCAATTAAACCATCCGATCCACGATATTTGAAGATAAAATTTGTACATTTTAAAGATGGTGGCGGGGGTATTATGTAGATGTTAATGGAAGCTTACCTTCGGAGCTACTATTGAATCTATTTCTGAGAGCACTGATGCTGGTAGTTGCAGTGGTGGATGCCGTTGTCGGTGTAATTGCTTGATCGACTTGGTTGCCCGACGTCATTTTCGTATCACTGGGTGTACTGAAATTCAAGATAATGATATCTAGACATTTAGATGCGGGCTGGATTAAATGATTGGTAATCTAATTTTTGATACATAAATGTACATTCTTAACTAACGTGAAGTTCTACTTCTTATTCTAAAAAGGAGAAAAAAGAAGTATTTTGAACACATTGCAATCAGTTACGAAAGTGGCTGTAGAGTAATTGATCGTAACTGAAACTAATGTCATGTCCCGCCGCATTCTGTTATCCACTATTAAGATCATTCTGAGAAATGTTTTGACATTATCAGTAATCAGTTCGAATAGACATTTTCATGATAACCACATAATGGTAGCATGAATCTTATTTCAAGGTGATGTCATATTTCTAACAGTACTTCTCTTTGGTTTTGTGGTATACATGGTAGCTCCGTGAATCAATGAAATCCACGTGTTAATAGATGACTAATTCAAGCGCATGGTTTTGATCATCCAGGCATGACAAAATATAGATTTCCTCGTGGTTTTATAAATCGTTACTACCCCATAAAAAAAGCAAAAAACATAACAACACCTAACATAATTAAGATCGGGAGAAGCCTACCAGGATACCCGCCCTTGATTGTGAGATTGACAAGCGATGAAAACATTATCGGATGTCTTTAAATTGGTGATGACGTATAATGCAGCCCGTATATGGAGGGCTCCCGCACCCATTTAGAGGATTAGGCGTACCTATCAGAGGAGTAAGTGAAAGTTCAAAGCGGAACCACAAAGTTATGAAGACATCCTGACTACGTTCCTAGTCAGGATGGTATACACTTTCGAACCCAACTCCCTACGGGTAGAGAGCGGGAAAATTGTTCTTGTTTGAATACGGAGCAGAAACGCATTTGATTTTCGAGACATTCAAAGTCAAATTGACTACGAACAACAGAAGGCCTTAAGATCGTAACAGGACCAAAGCGTGGTAGATAAAACCGACATAAATTATTCACGATTTTGTAGCCTCGTCATCGTCTATGAATTTCCTAGTGATTTGACAACGGGACCTCAATAACCCGCTCTTGGACCATAATTCTAAGACTAACAGTATACAAAATAAATAGTGCTTTTGAATTATTCCCATGATCCTGACCTACTTTGATTTAAACAGTGACAAATAATCAAAAGGAGAATTATACAAAATAATATCTGTCCATAATTTTGTCCACAAAATTAGAACAGGTTCCGTTCGGGTCACCTTATATATAAACCTCAATATAGGATACTTTACTTTCTGAGTCATCAATTCTACATATTTCTCTTAAAGTAAAATATTTATAGTTTCATCGATGTCAGCCCATAAGGTTACTCCCAGGTGAATTTTCTTAATCGGTTCTTTTCCCGCCTTGCATCCATTCAACATGTCGTATACTAATTCCAAACGACGTTTGACGTGTTATAGTACTCGCCCTCATCAAACAGTCGCAAGGTAACTGGTGTGTTACGGAATGATTCATAACCAACTTGTAGCCGAATATAGAGGTGGCAGCTTTTCTCCCCTCATATTTTACAAATATTTCTTTTGCAATATAAACCTTCACATAAAGTTCGAAGTGCCTATTGTCTGAAAAGCGTAGGACCAAAAACTACACAAATCACATGATTTTAAGAAGAGCTTATTCTTCTTTCTTGTATATCTCTATTCTTTCTTTTCCGTGGGTGAGAACTTGAAATGCTCACGTTCGAGTTTAACCGCGTGTCATTTCACCAAGGTACTCGGCTAAATTAAGACTTCTTGTCTTTCGAGGGAATCCCAATTTAACATTTTTCTTCATTAGTCTGCACCTTGGCAGGAATTGTATGCTTATCGTTGTCATGGTGATGAAGATAGCGGATCTTGATCACGTGGTTGATGTGGAATGTTAATAACAAGTATATTAGTCATTTTCCCAGACTTAGCTACATCATTTGAAAAAAAAATGAATATTAAGGCTTCTCATGAGCCGTTGTCTTTCAGGAGAGGTCTTACATAATACATTTTACAAAAGTATCAGTGTTAAATAAATTTTCCATTTTACTTGTTAGGATAAAAATAATGTTTTCAAAATTAAAGACCTTTTTTCTCTATATTCTCCCATTATGGCATAAATTCAGTTTTCAAAAGGAATTAAATTTCAACCTACCTGGTCTGCTTTGGCTGCCACTTGTTTGCCACACCACCAAACTTGCTAGGTGTTGCCACAGTCTTTGTTGTTGGTGTTGAAAACGGTGTGGTTTGTTTTGTTGTCGGTGACGGCGGGGTACCTAATAATAAACAAAACATAACATTGTTACTCAATACCATAACGATTTCAAAACTGGCTGGTTATACTGATCACAAAATTATTCACATAATTTTCTCAGAAAAGAAAACCCGTATCGATGACATTATTTCGATAAAACTCAAGAATGTCGTTTTCATAATCAGATTCATTTGGAATTCTACTAGCTAGAAATGCTGGTCATGAATGGGGAAATCAATGTTTCCAAACACTTGCCCATGTTGCAATGAATTACATACAAGATTCTTATCAAGACGATGAATGGGGTGAACCGGTATTTTTGGAAACCAAATAGATAAGGAGAGAGTATTAAACTCTACAAAACAATTAGCATATCTGCAGGTCAATGATAATGAGTACAGGGTCTTAAAAAGGCCTAGACCTGCACGTAAAGCGAAAGGAAAGGGCCTGGTATTATGATAGTTAAACGATATTAATAGGCGGATCAAGGATTCAATTAAAACAGAAACCAGCGACAGTATCTGTGGAAATTTCGACGAGCAAAATAGTTTCATTAATTAAAAACTAAGCACCACCCCCCCCCCCCCTCCATTCCTGCCCGTGATGATATTGACATATTTTATATCAATGCAGGGACTCACCTGCATTTGTTCCTCCAAATTTTTGTTTCAGAGCGCTTACGTTTCCGTCCGCAATTCCGTTCTTGCCCATTTGTTTCTGTGGGGTTTCCTCCAGCCTTCATGATGGTAAAGAATGGAAAAAAATAACAATTAAACGACAACAGGCAACAAAATAAAACCATTTTAAATTGGTTGCTGTTTGTATTTAGGTGGAAGTCTATCCGTGCCCTTGTTCTAACACTGGCTGACGGATAGGAAGCTCAGAAGTATATAGGCCTAGGCCCTAGCCTAATAAAAGAGGCCAACCAGCGCATAACTGGGACATAAAAGAATTCATAATTGTTTAGTAATCGTTTTACACAATGCAGAGGTACCATTGTGTTTGATTGTTATAAGTGCTATAAAATACAAAATATAAGGGGAACATTTCAATTCATAGCATTTATTTTTATTTGTTTGACTTCTACATTTTCCATTCATTATCAATTAATGTCACGGATTAAACACTGTTAATAACAGTTCATTTCCATTATTGTTGGATTTGATAAAGAATGCTATGAGAAGGATTGTGCCGCAAAACACAATGGGAGTCAAATAAAATGAAACAAACAAACAAAGAGAGGCAGCTGTTTAGGGGTACCTTACGCACATGGGACGATGTTTCAAAAGGAATCAAAACATTTTTTGCGCCTTTTTAAAAATAATATTCTTATTTATAACTACTGGTACTTTATCTCTTCATAAAAAAAAGCTTCAAAAGTCTGACAATGATTACAAGTATCAAGGAATATCAAGGAAGATACTGTCCTAATCTTCAACAGATTTTTTTTTTTACTTACTTCAATCAGTATGTCAAATTGTCACAAAATACATCGTAGGGTGATGAATGGTTCAGTGAATGAATCAATGGACCTAACATATACCACTGTGAAATCAAATTACTACGATGTAATTCCTACACTAATGTCATAATCAGTCTAATATAACCATCTGTTAAAAACAATCCATCCATTCACTCATCATTTGTCATCAGTCCAAGTATGTGAATTGATTCATTAAAAAAAGGTACATCGCTAAGATATGATTCGCTGTCGTTTATAAAACTTAAGCCATGCAGATCCCCGTCTATATGACTAGAGCGATCAAATCAATTTGAATGCCAACTGCCAGGATATATATCTCATTTTTGTTTGTTTTTAATACAAATGAAATCGACATGAACAATACCAGTGGTTTATTCCGGAAATTACTAGAACTATAACCCTTGTTAAAAGAATAGACAATTAATATTAATCAAAATCAGTTGCTTCATTATTCCAAAATGCATCATTTCATTCATATCCCTTATGTTTGTATTTATTAGGTCTGTGCATCAGTCCAAATCAAACTAGACTCAGAACGTATCTGCTGCAAATATGTCAATACGTCATAGTATACAGTGCGTATCAAAAAAAAGTTTACACTTTGAAAACGCCCTGGGAATTTAGAAATATGCAACATGTGGGTAATTTTTTCACATATAATTATGGGTTTGGGTCTCATCTATCAAATGAAAGTAAAAGTTTTGACAGAATGTTACACTTGAGTGAGCACTGTCCATTTTTGTAAAGCTCGCAGAAATCTGTTTGCGCAGAAATGCTTGTTTTCACGCTGTGTCAAGGGGAAAGGGCGAAATCAAACTTATCCTGCGAAGCATTTCTCATAAATTTCCCTAGCACTTTTAGCCAATTGAAATAAAATAGATACATTCAAGCATTTTGTAACAATTTTGCCGCCCAAATTTGAAATTTTAACACTTAGTAAGCACAACCTCTACCCTTTTTGTGCCAGCTGGATCTGAGGACATACCTGAATCTGAACAAAAGTTTATATCAGCCATCTCCAGCACTTTTCACTAAGTTTTTATCATTTAAAGTGGCTTTACATTTCATTTTTCATTTAATACTTGTTTCTCCACACTTTTCCCAAGCTTGGCAATGATTAACAATATGAAAATCAAGCCTAAGCCATTTCATGTAAATCACAGCTCAGTGTAAAGCAAATATCGTCACGATGGACTCGGTGTGTGGGGAGTGGGGTGGGGCGCAATGCACTCTTCGAAGTGTTTTGGGCAAGGAAACAAGTTTAAAAAGGTAAAAGATATCTTCAAATCAATTTTTAATAGCTAAATTCCACGTGTTCTTCATGATTAAGGTCTACTTTTATTCGCATAACTATTTCAAAGTTCTGCGCAAATCATTTTTCACCAACTTTTCAAAAGTGGTGCTCACTCAAGCGGAAATATTTTTCGACAGTTATATCGTCATTTGCTTAACTGGATCTGTACCAATGCTAAAATGTGGAAAAATCATTAGGATATTACAAATATATAATTTTACAGGATTTTTTCTAAGTGTAAACTTTTTTTTGATACGCACTGTATAGCAATTGTTTGGGTATTACATTAATAGAAACTGGAATTAAAGATTTTAAATAGAATTTAACTGCTGATAAATTTGCATTTCACTTTAAAAAGTAACGAACATATTGATCGGCTCTTATACTCCCTTGTGTCTTGACTAACATGCAGAAGTTCCCTAATTCCAACCCCAACATTAAAAAACAGCTGACTGTGCTAATACACGACAGTGTCATTACCAAAAAACACATTATGATATGAAAGAAAGTACGTGTGTTTTCTCACCTGTTAAAACCGAATGATTTCCTGTGTACTGGTTGATGAAGTTCAGTGTTAGGTGAGTCTTTGTTAGTCCTTGATGCTGGGTATGAGATTGGCCGACATGGTGTACCTTTAGGGGTCATATAGAAGCAGGTCAAGTTCAATGTACTTTATGATAGTCTCATCCATATATAATGAAATGGTTAATCATTAAGTTTTTTTAATATGTGCTTACATAAGCATTATCTATCCATGAACACAAAGTTAACAGTGTAAGGTCAAACGGTGAAATTGAATACTTTCAAAGTACTTTACTTTTATCTCCAAAATCAACTGCAAAAAAAAGAAAAAAAGAAAATAAATTGCTGCAATGGACCTCACTCACTCTAAAATATATATAAAAAAGTTTAATAATTGCTTGTCTTGATTTAAAATAAAAAAATCAAAGTTTTTAGAAACATTTCTTAATCTGCATCGTGTACTTTCAGATGGAGTGCTGTTGGAATGAAAATACCACATAATTGGTTGTCATGGTGATTTATACCACAACCTAAATAAAAAGCAACGTTGCGAAACCAATAGACCACTCCTTGGCCAAACCCAGCCCTGTAGGCCTACACACAATAACACCTTCCTATAACCAAAACAATGTTTGCTTTGGTTTGAAGGTCTTCTTAACAAAATTCATTGTAAACAAAAAATAGTTTGAAATTATTCTTGGCCTTGCTGCATTTATGATACAATAATTGATAAGAATTCAAAACCTGGATCAAAATACATAATTACTTCTACGCTAATTTTGATTGGTAACAGGTTGCGTGTATCACCACTGCTATCAAAGCGATTTATATAGCATATGGGATTATTGAATGTTCTTAGCATATCTCCTTTCTGACAAGAAAGAGTAGAGGCGAACTAAATATACACTGAATGGAATTGAAACAATTACTATAGCACGACTTGGCGCTCATTTGTGTCGTTTGGTATGGGTTGATACCTTGACATTCAAATTATGTATGGTGTTCAAACCATGGGAACAAAACAAAATACGTACTTTTCACCATTATTGATATCAATATTAACCGAACCGACAAAACCATGATAAAGATTTTATTTTCGATAAGCATTTCATCCATGACTTCACGATCCTAAATATTTGTTCTTTGAATAGTGCATGCACCTTCATAACGTCATATACTGTGTTATTATTTACTGAAGTTAAACGATGCAAAAAAACCGTAAAAATAAAAATGACCTTGTCAAATCTGATGCGGTTGTCCGAAGACCAATATCACAGAAACCATTATTTACAAAGTCATTTATCATGTTTTTATAAGAAAAGCCGCCAAATAAATGGACCTTATGATCAACGAATTGGTGGTCACATCATATTTGAATTAAAGGGTTGCTGTCAAAGTATTGTTTGTGTTCCATTTTGTTTACATTTTTTTGATAAAACAAATCAACAATGGTTACTAAGCCATTTCTAATTTACAATATTCAAACTGTGGCTATTGAAGGCAAATCAATAATATTTACCGGTACTTATTTTTTCAATCATCTGTAAAGAATCGAGCACAATCCTGAACATGATTTCAATCTGATCTTGATTGCGTGTTCAGACACGTGCTTTGAAACTAATGGTGCGCTACCAAGTTTTCAAACCACAAATATGTGAGAAAAAAATTAAACAAATAAACATGTAATTATGAATGATCAAAACAACCCGTGTATCGCAATACTGGATTGTGAACAACAACAAATAAATTAGGAAATCTGTCTTACATTGTGTTTGATGTGAAAATGTAACTGCACTCTACAGAATACTCAATTACTAGTAAAAGAGGGAACAAATGTAGCCAAAAGATTTTGTTTTCATTTTGAAAATGAGTGGTCACCAATGAAACTTTTATTTTTACATCCCTTGCCCAATACATATAGGGTTTATTTAGGATCTTTTTTACTCAACCGTTTTTTTTTTAAGGTAAGAAAGTTTTGTTGGCAGGGGTAGGTTTCATAAACAAATTTTCGATCATGATAACACTTTGATGATGATTATGGAAATTACTATGGCAATTAATCAAAACCATGCAGGGTGCCATGGTAATATAATAACGAAGTTACCATTTGTGATTATAAACATGTTTAGCTAATTTATTCTCAAACCTACCTGTAGCTTTGGCGCCAAATTTCTCTCTGAGAGCACTTACACCCGGTCCTTTAGGGGAAGGTGGTCGACCCTCATATACCGTTATAGGTCTGAAAATAACAATAAAATGGATTATAACTCTTCTCAAAGTTCTTTATACTGAATAACGGATATTGTTAAAATGTACACAGCAAAAACTGTGGTGTTAACCGGTGTACATAGAGGACCACACCAGTTATTTTACACCGGTGTTAAATTGGTGGTGTTAGTTTTACACCTATAGGTGTTATAGGTGTTATTGCAACACCTATGGTTGTTACATTTACACTTTTTGGTGTTATGTGCAATCTCTAGGGTGTTATTTTAACACCTCAGGGTGTGGTCCTCTATTAACACCAATCGGTGTCAGTTTTAACACATTTTTCAATGAGACAAAAGGAGAATTAAAGTCATTACATCAAATTTCAAAGAGATTTAGCAACATGGAGCTTGGGCATTCCTTTGATCACGACTATCCTATCCCACTAAACTCTCGTTATGAACAGATAATCAGAAGAGAAAGGTCTCTGAAACTGTCGAATGCTAATAAAAGTGAGCGTTGTGCTTTATAATCTCAATTTTGAGATCAGTTGTGGAATAAGATTAAAGAGAGTTAGATCGGTTTCAAAGCCCTCATCTCTCTGATTCTAAAGCAAATCCATTCGAAAGGGTCCGATAAGTAGAGAGAGAAAGAATTATTCAACCATTAGCCGAGATTATCTTTCCTTATGACCAAAGGTGTTTCTCAATATAATAGTTTTCAGTCCGTCTCCAACTTGAAAAGTGGAAATCGTGATCAACACTTCACAAGTTTGATGAGTACTTCACTCGAAACCAGAGGGTTTACTTCCGCACTCTTAAGTGTCCTCTACTTGGGGCTACCAACACTCAGTAATTGCATTGTCACATTGACAATAAGCTGTTTATTGGTTTTAATCAGGGCAAGGAGGTGGTCCATTGATGGGTTATGAAATTCATAAGGAAAATTATAGATGGGTGATAATAAGACATATCCAATTTTCATCAACTTATTAATTTTGGTTCGGTCGGAATTCTGAGAATAAACAACACAAAAATGCTTAGAATATAGTAGGAAAAGATGGTTAAATTTTCTCCTCCTTATACAGGTCCTGTTTACTATAGCATTGTTAGTACAGTCTAATCTACTGCACAAAACCCGGCTCCGTCATATAACCACCTTCACAGTTACAATACAAGCATACCAATAATTACAATTGATCGTAAGTATGTTGTCACATGCTCAAAATACTTCATTTCACGAATTCTCCTAATCACTCTTCATTCTATCCCTTACAAACAAAAGTTTATGGAACGTTTTGAGGTCTGTGGAGTTGATCGCCGCAATCGAAACTGACGACGTACAAACCTTTTGATCACTCACTAAGATATGACAAAGAACCGTTCGAACAGAAAGAGTGTTTATCACATTTTAGAATCAAAACCCACCAAACATAATACTTTTGAAGTCAATCACAATATGAATTCACATATTGTGCATCAATCAATCTGATGATGAGATCAGATAGTTGGCAAGCTCGTAGTAAGGATAATATTTTTGATTAAATAGTTTGTCAACAGTTTGACGATTATCAGTTTCTTAATATCTATGTTGATTTAGAAATGCATTAAAAAGCAACATTCCTTAAAACTTATTGTGATATTCAACATTCAATATCACAAGAAGAAGGATGATTCTTAATTTCCTTTTTTATTTTATTCATTGTGCACCAAATTGATTATTGTTTTAAATGGTCATTTACAATAGGACTTCACTATAATCAAATTACGAACTTCAAGACAAATCTTACTCAATATCAATAAACTTTATCATGTACCAATTCAAAACAAATTAGTATAAAATCCCATTAAAATCAAATAAATGAGTTGAATAATACCGTAATTAATTTCAACATCTAACTAGATAAGATTTAACAATTAGTTGATTTTCTAAATTATCAAATACAGCATGATCAAGTCGACGTTTTGCAAGTACTAAGTATGCTAGTCACAGCATGAATTTTCATATTGTCAAACGGCGATTTAAAAAAAAATGACAAGTTTAAATGTTCACGGTCACACGATGAAGGTTTTAATGTCGTTCAGTCACTCACCTCGTGTTTTCCTTGCCTCTCATGCTGTCAGGATCAGTTGTTTCAATTTTAACAGATACTGTGACGGCGTCTTGAAGGTTTCGAGTGTCTCCGTTGAAGTTGGTCACGTCTACCCGAGAAAGGTCATAGAAAAACCAAATGAACAGGTTGGAAACATATTTTAAAGTTCATGTTCAGATAAGGGATATATTGTAGGTCAATGAATGAAAGGAGTTTCCAATGCCATCTGGTAATATATATTTTTAACTTTCCAGTCGTTCTTCAATAAAGGGAATTTATGCGACAATGGTGTTTTCTTACTGGAATATAAAAAGTGGAAATGGGTAATTCATGAATCTGACCGTGATTTTATTTGCATCTTAAAGGTTATACCCCGAAAGTAAGGGCCACCCCCCCCCCCCAAAAAAAAGTGTAAATTTCTGAGAATGACGACTCTTTACTCCTAAAATGTTGGTAATATTTGATGGCATTAGTCATCATGCTTAATTCTTTGACGAAATAGATAGATTTTGAGTTCCAGTAAATATGATAAAAATTACAAAATAACAGGTGTTTATGATGATAGACAGTGTCCAAATTAGAATATCAAGAATTTAAATATAAATGGTAATGATGAACATGGAATGTAGCCAGGCTACGTCAATGACACTTGTACATTTCATCTTTAATTAGGTGATATGAGCCTAAAATTGGCGCGAAAATATTGATCTTAAAATTTGTGCTTTATCATCGGACGTGTTAATGAGGTGTTCTAAATGAAGCAAGGAGATAAAGATCGTCTGGTTTGGGATAAGCTTTAAGTGATGAGCTAAGAAGATTTGAAGTCTTAGAAGGTGGTGACAAAACTTAAAAGATTAAAGCTGGTGCTAACAGGTGTTCTGGCTGACATAAAACTTCCACTGCGTTTCTTATCAATGTTTCTAATTTACTAATCAACATTTAACTTGCTTAACAATCAACTAAACAATGTGCAACCGAATCGGGGGGGTTAGAAGAAATTTATGAAAAAGAAAGTGAATTTGGCAGAAATCATTACGATTAAAAGTATTCATCAGCTAAGTACACAAAACAACAGGTGTACAATATGAATATGTTTGTTTTAAAAGTAGAATCTTAACACACATGGTCAGGGTTGATAAAATATGTCGTCACAAAAATGAGAATTATGAAACACGTTTACTTACCAACAGAATTCGTTAGATCCGATATTTCTGGCGGTGGAGACAATTCTTTGTATTCAGCTTTGTTTTTCGATTTCCTGAAAGACAATGGAACATCAGACCAGCTTGAACATATTATACGTTGGATGAATTAATTGAGATGTAGCTATTGTATCAGCATCTTTTCAGGAGAAATTCGGGAGACTAGACTCGCACGCTGAGGTGGCGATTCCAAACTCCAGGCCAGCTAATCAGGGAATGAACTCGGAAGTTGAATTGTCAGCAATTAAAAGGAAAAGAACTATCTGTTTGACTCTTTGATACAATTGACAGATTTCGATTGTTTCGAATTGGCGCTGTGTTTACAAACATAACAATGGCCTGTTTGGATATGGGTCGTTCAGATTGAAAAGCTATCACGACAATGGGTAATAGATGTTACGAAAGAGAGGTTTTATTATTTTTGGATATCAAAGCGAGATAAATCCGAAAGGTAGACAGTCAATCTGGCATCTGGGAGTCAAAGAGGATTTAAAAAAATGATCTATTTATCTCCCACACTCTCAAGAAATAGGTTTCATTCAACTCCTTTATACCAAAGATGGCATAAGTACTTGCATTATTTTCAGTTTCCGCACGCCACACACATCTAAAACCATGAAAACTGAGAAACTCTTGTTCTGTAGTGGCGAGCGTGGGTACATACTCAAAGATAAATCAGATTAAATTCACAATAAATAGAGATTAATACTTACTTCTTCTCTTTTTTATCCTTTTTCTTCTTCTCTTTCTTCTCTTTCTTTTCTTTATCTGCTTTCTCCTTTTTATCCTTCTTCTCCTGTTTCGCTTTCTCCTTTTTCTCTTTTTTCTCTTTCTCTTTTTCTTTCTTCTTCTGTTTCTTCGACTGATCGGCTTTTGCTGAACTGCTGGCGCCTTCGACTACGTCGTTTTCTGAAAAGAAAATCAATTGAATATTTCTTTTTCAGTCAAACGTTTAGACTAAATGAGATAGTCGGACTATCACGTGATAGAGGTTTTAACGTTGTTATTGGTTACAAAGTGATATTTCTTAATTTGCATTTTTTACATGAATAATTATTTTAATGCGATTTCTAACTAATACTTCGGTTTCAGGACAAGATTTCAAAGAAGTTCAACTAATAATAACCTGTGTATTATTTTTTCATTTCATATTCAATTCAAATATTAAACATTTATTTTCTTCCATTTCATCACATTTTTTTTCTTGCAAACATAAGTTCATACATAAATCAGTTTGTTATAAAAAAATATATATATAAATATGTACATGTTAATAGCTGAGGCTTGTGGCGGAATACGCCTATAGACAAAAAATACAGTACAATAAACAATACAAAGGAAAGGGCAGAGAAAAGAAGAAAAGGACAGGGAACAAGAGAGGGAGACGTGAGCAGGCAGGCGGGAATGAGTTACTAAATAAAATAGAATGCTCAACAAAATATCAGTAGGGGCCTAGGGGCAAAATATAAATGCCGCAACAATAATTGCCCATGGTTCATGTTATGATGTTTAAAGTCAAAAGGAGACGTAAGATGGAAAATATGTATATATAAAACGACAGAAGCAATTTGTTTTGCCGATTGTCGATAATGATTTAGGGTTAGGGTTAACCCTAATGTAATCCGGAATTTTGTTCCATATTTGGGGGCCAGTATAACGAATGTTGTGTTGGAAGATTATTTTTCAATGTTTGGGAATGAATATTTGATTATTTGAGCGGGTATCAAAATTATTCCGAAACAGAACTACTTATGCAGGCCTAAATCATACATTATTATCGTAATGCAAACTACACAATCGACTAAAAACACAGCAAAACTGAGATTATACAAATAAGAATAACCGAAAAGTATTTTTGAAGAAGTCTTTTAGTAGGCCTTTGTGAAATGGGACGCATTTTTTAACACAATCATGATGTTCTAAATCTAGAAACATGGAGCATATACATATACATATACGTATTGTAAAACAATGAACATGCACCTATTTATTTATTTATTTATTTATTTATTTATTTATTTATTGATATGTTCATATTCCACAATCATCAAAGTACATTTCATCATGTTTACAATGAAAAAATGCATAACATATGCAGGATTGAAACGTAGCAATGAAATGAAAAAAAAGTGGAGGGGCCTACTAAAAAGCAGAGCTTGTAAAATGTAGACCCCCTATCAAAACACAAATAGAGTAAAATAATCAGCAAATTCTATAAAATTATATAGATATAAACACTGTAACACAAATGTATTTACACTATATACAAAATTAAATATTGACTTCAAAAAATAATCAATACTACCGTGGATAAGTATGAAGTTCACAAATATTTGATTGAATCAGTAAGAATTCAGTAGAAATTTTTTGATGAGTAATTTAAATCGTATAAGATTAGCTGTCTCTTTCATTTCTCTGTCCAGAGAATTCCAGAGTTTTGGTCCTGTGAAAAATACAGTTTTGCTAGAAAATACTGTTTTACTTTTAGGTAAGTGATAGTCATTTGAGTGTCTCGTATTATATAAATGTAAACTATTGTTTCTCATAAATTTCTTTTGTAGGACATTAGGTACACTATTTCTATCTAGCTGATACATAAATTGGAATAGTTGCAAGCGGTACAGGTCATTGATTTTAAGGATACGTATAACAAATTCGAGAATACAGTATTGCTAGAGCATTATATTCCAATTAACTATTTAAAGGCCTATGGCTAAATTTAAAAAGGACATAGAGGTTTTAAACATTTTCTTTTTGAAATTTCAAGCTTATTATTCTAAACATCCAAATAGAGCCCCTGTTGCCTTGGCCATCTTTGATTGGTGGAAGAAAAGAATGGAGAGTCAGTGAAAAAAGATAAATTAAATCTGTTCCTCACAGAGTAGAAATTAATAAGAAATTAATTAGAAAATAAACGAATTGAATTGAATTGAATTGAATTGAAATGATGATGTTCTTGCTCAAGATATTCCTTGTGTTACTATCTGATAAATGACTTACTCAAACTATCATCGTCTTGTTCGTTATTGCGCTAGTGTCGATATTCAAACATATTTATTACACTTCGGTATAAAACTAAACTCAAGTGGTTTTCATCGTTATATCTTATAACATGTATAAAGAAGGGTCCACATATAGGCCTACTTGATAAACTATAAACATGATAAACAGTGTGTTAATGAATTCTTGTCGAATCCATGAGCATAATAGTCATGTATCAATAGTACCGTAACTCATCTGAATACCAAAGAGGATCAACAGTATTTTATAATCTTGTGTATTTGCATTATGCCTTATAAGAAAATGTTGCGTTTGATTTTTAAGTTTTCAATCACCAAGTTAATTCCAAATCGGATATAAGAAATTGTCAAGTCATTTCATATTCAGTTGGGCATTTTATGTTATACAGTTATACAGCTTACTCCAATTGGATAGAAAAAAAATGAATATAGTCGAATGATAGCTCAGAGCGTCGTCTCGAAATCATCTGAAACGGGTTCGATACCACTTTGATGGTCTAGTGCCCTTTGATAAGACATTTATAATTGATAACTAGGTCCCTCGGATAGGATCATGAACAGACGCGTCGGTCCCATAGTTGCCTACTAACCACTGTTCTTTCTTTTTAACAATCAGACATTGCTTTCTGATTACAACTGAAATATGTCATGCACATTATGCCTACGACATGTTTATAAAAATTAATGACATTCCCATTTCATATATGGTTTGGTGTGGGCTTACAGCTAAAATATCTCTAGTAGCTTTCATAATACACAAATTCACAGGCATGCGGCACAATAATAAAAGTATACAAAGTGAAAGTGAAACAGCTAGAACATTGAATACATGAAAAGTTAATCAGATTTTAATTCATATTTTTTCATACAGGTAAATAGAATAGGCCCTATAAATTGAATAAATAGTAGCCAAAAGCAGGGGCCGCGGAACGGTTTTGAAAGGGGGGCTGAACCGAAAGTGGGGGGTGACCATGCAAAAAAATCACAATCCGATGGTCATTTGTATATTTTTGTACACGATTTTTCTGCCCGGTTTGCTCCCATTGTGGGGCGTTGGGCAGTATACCCAATGAAGTAAAGGAAGAAAAAAGAGGGGGCTGAAGCATCCCCCCGCCCCTGGTTCCGCGGCCCCTGGACATGCTGGAGAGGTTGAATGGTAGCCCTTTTTCATACAAAAAGGTCAAAGACCATCAGTTGAGGTCTTGGGGAATCAACATTAATCTGAATTTGACAGAGGGCATTTATTCAGGAAATAATGAGAAACGGCACAGTCAGTAGGCTACATGAAGCTCCGTGGGAGAAAGACAAGACGAGATAATACGCATCATAATGTTGAATAGATTGGATGAATCCATGAAGTATATACTTACACCGAACACTGATAGCTGGTATTCCTTTGGAGATGTATCAACGAGTAAGAAAATCACGATACAAAATGAGGCTAAAATAATGAATTCAGTATCCCATCCAGCATTGTAAAAGAGCGATATTTGCACCAATATTTTACCTGCACGAAGTGTAATGTATATTCCTATATCACTTACACCCTGACTGTCAGTATTCACAACTCGACTTTCCGATTTAAATAAAGCCAGATCCCCGCGTCGCGCGCTGACTGCGAGCGAACAAGGAAGAGCATTGAAGAAAGTACTGGTATGTAATGCAATACGTGTAGAAACAGTGTGAAGAGTAAGCGGAAGATATAAATAAGAGAACGGTTGAACGCCTGCGATGTTACCAGTACAAAGGTCATTTTATATATTGCTTCAGTAGATTCGAGAGTTTACCTATTTCGAGTTTGTTTAGAAAGAGCACGTGTGGATGGTGAAATAGATTGTGTTTGCATTGTTAGAATGTTTTTGTTAAACGCGAAAGCATGTCAGGATTAAAGCGATAATCCAGAAACTTGAAAGTGCCGAGAATCTACCGATTTGTGTCTGTCAAGACAAATGTAGCTTCATGGGCTTTCTATACTTAATAAATTATACAAGTTGCTTACTTATAGGTCCATGCTTGAATAAACGAGTTCAAAATATACGATCTATAATTATGCCTATACCTTTATTATAGTAACCTACTGCTCTCGTGGCGCCACTAAAAAGCGCCGAGTGCATCCAGTGAGCCCAGATCAAAGCCGAGGAGATCACACAGATCTCGAAATGTGGTCATCAATGACAAGACCAAACTGTATTCCACAACTTGTGTTTATTCAACCTATTCCAATACTGTATTTAGCTTGAATGTGGAGGTATAAAGTTCTTTAAGTTGATGATTAGATATTTTGCAATATCCATTCTGATATTTGCTCATTCCTCTCTACGGAGTAACAAAATAATGTATTGAATTATGAGAACTACGTGTGTGACTCATCACTTGTTTGTTAAATAGGTACCATAATATTATACTAAAACCTCGTGTTTAGGATTTATTTTGAAGTCAAGAAAACAAATATCGTTTGCAATGACGTCCAACAATGTAGCAACTAGGGTATGTCGAATATTTGGTATGCAGTTACATAACAGAGGGTCATTAGGTGCCCTAATAGTATTCCATTACACGTTTAGAAAACAAAAGAAGTCGCTATAATTAAATATTGACTGTTTTGCTTCCGTTCACTCACCTGACGTCATTTCAATAAATCTGTGAAAATACAGAGCTGGATATCAAACAAGTAATGAAACAATTGAAACATCGTGTCATAGCTTCTCTTTAATTGATGAGTATACTGTAGATTAGGATTTATTTAGCATTTATCACAAGTAATTATAAGCCACTAACACGTGTTGTCAGATGGGATTAACATCTATTCCTGTGTCTTGGTGGGGATAGTTTCTCATGTGTTGTTGGTTGGGAGCAACGAAAGGGTAATTATACCAAATAATTCTAAAACTAAAAAGCCGATGATTAATGAGACACATTCCTAACGTATCTTTTTCATATCCTATAATGTTTCTATCTTTTATATGAGGGGAATTGTTGATATCCGCATTTCAACTTGAAATGCATCGAATCAAAAAGTGATATATGTATTCGGATTCAGTCTGTATACATAAATGTATTTACAATGATCGAATGCACTGCGTGCATGCGATGTTAATCAGTTTGCACATAAAGTAAAGAAAATGTTCTGTAAAAGAATATAATAACAAAAAGGGAATATCCACCAATCGTCTTGATTTAATTGGTTGAGTAAAAGTCATAAAGTACCATAATAATAATACACTTCATTTATATAGCGCCTTTTCATCAGATACAAAAGCGCAAAATTATGAAGGTTGAGTATATAAAACAACAAAATAGCAGAAAGGATGAGAGCTCCAAAACATGCACAGCTGCAGCTATAAACATGCGCCGAAAATAATGGAAAATATTATTAAATTTGAATTGAAACACAACAGATTCGCGGCATTCAATGAAGATTAAAATGAATCGAAATAATGATAAAAGAGTACCGATGACATATAGTGAGAACATGATACCATTACTTTCTTTTTTCATTTCATGAAATACCAAACACATAATTTCATTGAAGATAATTTGCTTTTTTATCACGTATATAATATACCAGTGTTATTGGATTTAAGAAGAAGCGTATATCTTAGATATCCAGAGATTAACCCCCACGACTCTTTCATGACTTCTATACAGACAATTATAAAAGCTTTATGTTTTGTTCCACCGGGCGGAAAAAACTCGTAAAATCACTATCTTTTATCAACGTATTTCACGGATACATCTAACATTTTCTTGACCTTCCGTTTATCACTGTAGAGAAAAGGGTATATAGTCTATCGTGATCTTGAATCAGGCTAATAAAAGATTTAATTTGACCACTTAAAAAAACCCGCATTACAATAATTATTCTGGTAGACCGACGATTCTAGGAACACGCTATTTACATCAAGAGTTTTTTAGAGATGTCACGCTTAGGGGATTTTTTCTTCTTCTTTTTTATCTCCCTTTCTTTAAAGAAAGAGATGTTTCATGGTAGAACGAATTAAACAGAATTCATTGAAAGAGGTAAATATTCGTTTTTATTGGTGATTATTTGAGAACAACGGTGACCAACTTGTTCCCACTGAAGAAAACATCGGTTAACAGGTTATAACAGTAACCTTAAACATGTTAAAGAGTTTCGTGTGCTCGTCATGCTCTTGGAGCTTGATTTTCGTACTAACATGGTGTTTCAGTGTTATCATTCAACCTAGAAATTTATTTCAGTGACAGTTCTTGTAAAAAAAACAGTTTCCCACACCTGGATTGCTTTCTCATCTCTTACATGTATGTATGTTTAAAGATAGACTATGATGATAGCTATTTTATTTAAATCAGGAAAACCTTCCTTATGTTAGATTAAATACGGAAGTTAACAGCATATTGCCGATTCTAATGTCTAGTAAAATGAATTAATTGGTCTAATCAAAATGATTAGTGCTGTTAATTTCATTTAACTTCATTACAGTGAAAGGGGCCACAATTCATGACGTTGCACAAAGTTAACCTCTCACTCCCCCCCCCCCACACACCCCACCACCACTTTCTCGTTAATTTTGTTTTGGTGTTTTATTTCGACCAAATATTGTCATCGCAATTATCTTAATCATTACAGACCTATATTAATTGGGTATTTCATTTGTACACTGCCTTCATATTATAGTTATAAAGAACAAACAATGACGTGTTATATCGCAATACTTATCACCATCATCCTATATATTTTCGAAAATTTGGAACGGAAAAGATTTCCAACTCGAAAACGTTTAAAAACAAACTACATGATTCAGTAATGATATGGATCTAGATATAGCAGCTTAACAAACACTATCAAAGTAGGAGTGGAAGCGATGTCACAAATAATTGTATAAGGCATCACGTATATAAATGTATACAAAGATCGAACAAAAGGAGGTCATCCCCCTCCCCCCCCCCCCCCCCCTCCTCCCCTTCCGCCATTGTCATGGTTTTACTTTTGAGTAAGAAATGAAATTCCTCACCGATCGATAACTTTAATGTGATTAATTTACCTTATTACGGGGTTTTACACGCACAATTGGCTTTCGAACAAGGAAATACTTCTATTTTGGAACCGTTTCTTGTCCTTTTTAAAATCTTAACTAAGTATCGTAACTATGTGTATATTAACGGGAGATCGCAGGAGCATTATCTGTATTAGTTCCCCGAGCTCCTTATATCGTGTTATAAACCATTGAAAGCTAGAGTCATGATGATTGTCATTTCACCCTCCTGGATATATTTCAGTAACATTGTAGGCTTTGGATCTTATCCGATCTGGCAAACATTATCAGAGGTTTGGGGAAAGTCCCATAGACGTCGTCGGAGTTTGATTGAAGTGAACCGAATGTAGATTAATGTTAGTGATGTATGGGGAGTGTGCGTTTCTAAATGTTGATTTTGTTGTCTAGTGCTGTTATTGTTTGTTAATTGTTTTGTTGAGTATTTGTTTGTGTAAAATTTAGCCTTTATTCCTTTCAGAGACTTTTATTAAGGAAATATATATAATTAAATTTCCATCCCCTCCCAATCATCGTCAACACTACGCACTATACCCAGAATAAATCTCCTCGTGTATTTTCAAGGTTTCCTATACAGTATGATACAATGTACGAGGAAATAATTATTTTTTTTCACGGCCCAATTACTCTACTTACAAAACAACAGCTTAAAAATTCTTTTAAAAAATGACATAAATAAACTCAAGGTGTATACTCTGATTTTTCGAAGAAGTTTAGGCAAAACAAAATTGTTTTACTGAACTTTCCTATAATATAGCAATCATTACATTCCGACACATCCAATCAAATGGAATAACAGTTGTGGATGGGAAGCCTAATACACAAAATAGATATCCACTGTATAAAACTCCACTATAAAAATCCACTATGATATGTGGAAAAGGGGAAAATCACCCCTCAATGGGTCGAGGAATGACAGCGTTTTGTTACATAGGGTGGAAGATGATGTCACTCCTCGGCCCTTTCCAGTTTGATGTGTTGTGTAAAAATGACAATGCTTCTCTATGTCTTTACACAATAGCATAATAACGGACATGGTTAGAAAGGAAGACAAATTTGCAAAACAGAATTAAAACTGCTACCATTTTTTACAGGAATGTTGAAAATACTCATACATTCAAAATATGTCTATTTCAAAGTTTTGTTAATTGCTGAAAAAAAGAGATATTTAAAAACGTAGTAAATGTCCAAGATGTTACCTGTTTCTTACACATTTTGTGAAAGATTACTTATTCTCTAAACAATCTCCCTCTTCATTTGCTTTCGGAGGAGCATTGTGGCCCAGTGTATTAGTCTTCGGACTTTGAAACAGAGGGTCGTGGGTTCGAATCCAAGCCATGGCGTACTTTCCTTCAGCAAAAAAGTGATCCACAATGTGCTGCACTCAACCCAGGTGAGGTAAATGGGTACCGGTAGGAAGAAATTCCTTAACGAGCTGTGTGCGCTATGAACGCCTATTAATATAGCTTAGCCGGGTAATATAGGAGTGCCTTGAGCACCTAACAAGGTGGGTATGTGCGCAATATAAATACCGTATATTATGTACATTATTATTATCATTATTATTTGTCAACTATGATAATTTGTACCTTCTGTTAAGTACAGTAAGTAAAGATCAAATATAGTGCAGTTTGGTAAGTAGCTTTTCCTTCTCCAAATATTATTACTGTCGCTCATTGTAATTCGACATTATTCTCTTTTCTTGTGTGTCACACACGAACATTGGCTTGGTTTGATTATTTGAGTTAGAAATATACAATTAGTTTTAAATATGAAATAACAAAACGACCGGGTAAAAATAACAATGACTTATGAGTAAAGCTCCCGTTTTACATAATTATTTCGTAAGAAAAAAAACACTGAACTACAAAGATTTTTCGATCATTGTGTTTTGTTGTCATGATGGTTTTTTTTAATTATTCGGTTTTCGGTGAAATCCGTAAAACTTTGGTTATCCCGTCACAATTGCACCATTTTGTTGATACCGATTGTAAAAAATAAAAATAAAAAAACGTTCGTCGGTATTTTGATGGTTTTAGAACCGGTTTGAACTTTATATTATTGTCAGCATTGAATAGTATTTATTCTTTAATGAGGGCGGAAATGACAAAATTTACGATTTCTCCCACATTAATATATCCTAGAGCGAACACCCTACTTCTCACGCAACATAAACATAATAGGAGAAGTTATTGCGTTTATCTGCCTTCACAAAAATCAAACTTGACCTAAAATATCGACGAAAGTGTCAAAATTGATCTTTTAATGATATTGCCATACCATTGCGTAGGCTGGATGAATAAATGAATGCTTTGGTGTGTTTAGGAAGTTATCTCTTTCCGTTATTACTTTGTTTACCTTCCGAAAACAAAAATACCGGAATACCGTACGGAACACGATATCAGAACTCTTCGGCTCACCTCCCACCCTTCCTTTCTCTTCACCCCCCCCCCCCACCATCACCACTCTGTGTGATCTATCTGTCTCCAACTCCATCTTTCTATTCACATAATATATATATATATCTTAATCCATTTAGCTGTTCTTCTCTTTTAGTTTCTCGCTCTAATATTCTGCATCTCATGAGAGCATTATTTCTTTTGAATTAAAACAACGCAGATCTCATTCATAAATTATGGCTTGTTCTCAAAGAATCAGAAATCGATAAAAAGTTGTTCAAATCTTTTCTTAATAAATTTATAGTTTCATCGTGAAGGCAGTGTATAAAGACCATATTCATGGCATTAATGGATTTGAAAATGACCTTATACATGTTATACGACCAATTCAACAAATCCGTGAAAATCCCCTTACTGTAAAATTATGTTTACAGAAACTCAAGACGTCATAAATCTTAGGACACCGTCGTGTTCTTGATTAGAAATGACAGGTTTTGACGATCAGGTTTAAGATGATGCTCTATTGGCATGATTGGTCTACACCATGCTTGGTCTATGGCGGCTCTTCCTGTAATATGACTAATTTTCCGAGCTTCAATTAAAAGCAGTCCAACAGAAGTTCAAGGTGATTTATATCTTATGCGTAAGAAGTGTTTATTATTAGAGTAAAGTGTGGATGCAGGATCATCTGCTCTAGTGCATGTTCCAATTTAAGAAGATGTCTTTTACTTGTTATTATTCAATATCAACATTCTGAATAGTAAAAAATGCAGTGTTTGTTTGTTTTTCATTGCAAGACGATATACATACCAACCCACAATTCTAATTCGAGCTATCCGTCACACATTTCATGATTACCAACAAAAGCGTAAGGTGAAAATCACCTATTGAATAAAAGCACAACAATAAACAAGGCCAAATGTACATGTATATAAACCATTGAGCTTTACTTCGATTTTTTAAACGACATTTTATTTCAACAAGGCACAACTGCTGGACACATGAAACTTTCAGGGCTGACCAACAGAAAAGTTCACGCGTATCTACGAGCAATATCCATGATAACCAACGAAGAGCCTGACATATAATGTTGAGTTTATTTTAAATTTTTGATCGAAGAAGACAAATATTCTTACTACTACTGTTACTATTATTTTCAAAGTTGTAATGAAAAAATATGATAATAACATTTATCTCTCGAAAATGTATGTTTAAAAAAAACTTACATACATCATCATAAGAAATTTGACAATTATTGAGCACTGTTTTTTTTTTTTTTTTTTTTGCTTTTTCAATTTTGAGCCCACGCATCTGCACTATGAGATTTAATTAGGCATTACTTTACCAATCAGAATTGATTATTGAAATACAATTAATAAATACTGAACACCCCAAAAGCTACAAATTCTTTTTTGTTGTTGTTGTTGTTCTTTATTAGCAGGTCAAATAATTCAGTAGGAAGGGGGTGCCGATTTTGTCATCGCCGAATTGAAAAATTTGACGCCCGCTTAACATTAATTGATTTTTTTCTATAACAAATGTTTACTTTGCCCATAATAATGTATTTTCAGACAGTTCATGTGCGGATGTTGTCAAATCAATCTTTGTCCAAAAATCTCCTCTGAAGAATTAAGCAAATTAAAAGAACATGTAATTATAAGATTGAACCCCTGTTTTTTTTTAAACATAAATACGTGGGTGATATATAATGCATCAAAATTTTAAATGAATACATCATTTCACTTTTTGCTACAATACGCATACACCACTTTGGGAAAAACAAAGCATATCAATTTTATCAAATCAAATAAGACAGCTTTGTATACCCTGATTGCAAAACAACCAACTTTAATATAGGTTTCCATTTTCATTGGACGCACTCTTGGCAATGGCTTCCTCTTACAAGGGTTAATAAATAAAATGATAAAGATGACGGGTATGGAACAATCAGAAGCAAACTCGTTTATGAATTCGCATAATGAACTAGGACAAATGTTGAGGTCAAGTCTGATTTCTATATAGACGGAAGATGGGGCATATTGACCAGAGTGTAAAGAGAAAAATAGCAAACGAATCACTTTAATTGATCTTGAATTTCAGTATCCCATGAACACTTAGGAGTAGACAGGGGAGGTTGGGGCGTGTGGTTTGAAGAAAGGGGGTAAAGGAAGACGTGGGTGGAGTGTTTACTCACCAATCTGATACCCCCATCCATTGACAGCTCCAGTTGCACTATCATGAATACCGTATAGTTATTTATTTTCATTTTGGAGCTACTCCAGATAACAGATGTACCTATGTAACTTAAGTTTCAATACCACTTTCTAATTTTTTTTTAAATGACAGTTTTTCTGTTATTTTTACAATAAGGGTGAACTTCCCCCTTAATGTGTCCTTGTGATTAAGATGATCTAACATCTGAAATTATGTTAGCGAAGTAAAATTTGTCCCTTAAGTCTTCTGAATTGAAGATAGATCAGTCAGTGACGGATCTATAGGGGGACATCCGCCCCGCCCCCCCCCCCCCATTTGAATGCCATTCTGTCAATATTTTTAATGTAAATATGCCGTTTTTACATGCACAATTTTGCCCCCCTTGAAATTTACAGCATATAGGCCTATATGTAATGGCAATATGTCGTTCGGACACGAGTATGGTGGACGAAATGACCTTCAATTTTTGGTGAACATTTTTTTTGCTTGTCAAATTTTCCTTGGGAAAATGCGCCCCCCCCCCCCCTTGGAAAATCCTGGCACCGCCCCTGGGATCAGTCATATACATACAATAATCTGTGTTTTGACATGCATTGTGCTTTAATTCTTAGTCAACCACTTTTTTCATCCTTCTCGAGTTAAAAAAATACTAAACTAAATCATGAATTGGCAACCAAAATTATACACGCAGTGCTAGACTGCATCTTAAATTTTGACATTGATAATGGTCTGACATGCTTCTAAAAATAAAACTCTTAAATAAATACTAAACTAAATCATGTATTGGCAACTAAAATTATACACGCAGTGCTAGACTGCATCTTAAATTTTGACATTGATAATGGTCTGACATGCTTCTAAAAATAAAACTCTTATATCCTACCTGGGAGTATCAAGAGGAAATATAAACATAGCTCTTTTGAGTTTCCTCTCTCTCTCTCTGACTAACGTCTCTTGAAATGTGACCTAACTTTCACCTGATCTTCCGAAATTAATTCAAGACTGTTGTAGACATGATGTAGCCCACCCCTGTTTCTCCCCTCTCAGCCTCCCAGCCTCCCTCCCTTATACTCTTTCCCTTTACCCTACCTGAGCAAATTCAGGCAAATGTCCTTATCCCAACTTTCAAGTCAATTTCTTTGCTTTAGAATTTTTACTTCTTGGACGTATTAAATAAACATTTTATTGTAAATTGAATAAACTCTTGAATTGAGTTAAATGTATTTGCAAAACTCATTATGAATCGGCGGATTGATCATTATGTCTGTGATTCATTATTAATAACCATGGTATCAAACATAAATAGCCAACACATCAACTCTTTTTTAATAGGGCAGCAAAACTGTCTTCTAACAAATCAAGGTTATTGGTGTCATCATGTTAGTTCCGCGAGGTGGGTCTTTGGATTTAAAGTATCCATGAAGTCGACTTTTTTGCAGTCGCCTTTTTATCCTTATTCTGTTAAATCTTTTCATAAAATCGGAAGTAAGTTTTTTCCCAGAGTAGCCTCTTTGAAAATCAATCCGATTTCTGCAAGTACACAACGATTCCAATTCTTCGCACCTATTCGCCAATCATTGATCTTCCTTGATGCATAATCCCCGCCTACTCATTTCTTTCCCCTTTTATCCGAGGTAAAAAGGGAAGAAAGAGAAGAAAGGGTATGAGAGGGAAATCGCATTATGATGTCATAATATTCTAGACTGTTAATGCCACAAAGGTTGTCAATATGATAGTCTCTTTAAATTGGAATCAATTAAGATTATGTAAATGATAGAAGGATATTCGTTTTACAAAGATGGTCGGTATTTCTTTGATCATCAGATGGCAAATAAATAATATCCTTCGGGTTTTGTGACGTTTTGTTCCACGTATCAATCATTTCTATGGAACTCAAAGATATGAACTTATTGTATACAATCGGGCAAATCGTTTTAATACATAATATTGTTGGAATAAAATAAGTTGCCCTTAACAGCCTCATCGTGGAAGTTCCTCAAATAAAGTCCACTGGACAATCTTCATGACGGATCGCATGATATTGAGATTAATAAATACATGTATATAATTATATGTATACATGTACAATAATTGTCACTTCAGTTTAAAACATAATGTCAATCTACTTTGGTTTTTTTTTTCAAAAGTGAGAATAAATCAGAATATAAGCGCATTGAAACCATATTTTTCAATGACTGAAAGATTATTTCAATTTCTAAAAACATGAGGAATGCGCATCGTGTTAACTTATTTATAAGATGACATACACAAATTAAACAGAACTTATAATATTGACAATAATCTTCGACTATATAAACCTTTCACTTTGTCATCGCCCATCGGGTAAGTTTTATTAAACAATGATGACTAAATCACACCGTAAAAACGTTGGTTAAGCCAGTCACTCTAACAAATACTGTTTAAAAATATTGTTAGAGTGACACGAATCTGTTATTTTTTTACTGTGCATCGGGCTTAATGTATATAATAACTGACAGATTTTGAATAAAGTAAATCAATGCATTCGGATAAATGAGAAAGAAACTGTACCACCTGCAATAGATAATACAGATTGTGGCTTGACATTACATTGGTCTCTTTTCTTTTCAATCCACTCATCTAAAGGAATCAAATCTTACCAATTCAACTATTAAATGCAAAGTATTATCTTTCTCAGTATTTGAAACCTATGTAAGGATACTTATCAATCGAGTGTAGTAGGTCATAAACCTGTAAAATAGGCTTTGAATTTAATGGTGGTTAGTTTCTATAAAAAGAAAGAGTCAAAATGGCAATCAGAAAATATCTGACCCATGAAGTGCCACTTGGCTCACGTGAAGATGACCAACTTTAAAGTTTTTCACAAGACCTATCACTGGTACTTATTTATTTTTCGTGTGCCAAACATGAACCATGAAAGATGATGCCAAATCATGATTATGACATTTTATTTTTAACTCTTTTTCTGAGCTTTTGAATTAGTTTCTTATCGGAAAGGTTTGGTAAATATCATGGCTGTATCGTGGATCCTATTGGGATCCATTCCTATAACAAGCCTACAGTAAGGAACCAGTCCAGTACCAATGGGTCCACTATCATGACTATAAGGTCTTGATAATGATGATTGGAAGAAAACACCCACACTACCCCGTATTCTGATAGCAGTGGTTTGAGTATGGATAGCCAATTGTTACATAAATCACCAACTGTAGAGATAACATACTTCAGCTCATTTGGCTCTCAAATCATTCATAATTTTCAAGGAAGTATATGATAGATTGTCTTCACCATCGATGAATCAGGAAAGAGCACAGTAAACATAAGAAACATACAACTTAATAAAAAAATGATACTTTTGGCTTTCCATACTTAAACCACAATTTTAAACCTGAGATTAAGTTAAACTCGACTTCAAAATATGGGCCATTGGGTCTAACAGAGGCCTATCATATCGAAGTCAAATAAACCTTTTTGACAAAATATAATCGACTAAATGTATTTGGCAAAGATCTTTTCAAAGTTTATCAGAATACATATCCAAGAGCATGATGAAGATTACGAAGATCATCCTTTAAATTAGACATGTTAGATATAAGGTATAAATTTTACATGACTGCAAAATTTAAGAGACTGATCACGTTTTGATATTCATAATTTGGGGGGCTGATTGAAGCACTTGAATATGGTTGTGGTAAATAAAAAGCATTGTTTTAAACAAAACAAAACAATAGCTCAACATAGAATAGAAGAAGACCCATCACCCCACTACCCTCTTACTTTTCAGATCAAAAAGTGATATTTTTGTCATGCAAAATTCGGAAAAGCTTATAGCGGAAAGGTCTGCAGATGATGTGACACGACTCCAGGAAATTATAGTATCCAATTTTGCCAACTTATCGTGACAGATATGACGATTTTATTGAATTAATAGGATGAAAATAATCTCATCAACGAAAGTACACTAACAAGTATGTCTGCTAGGTGATAATTCTTATGAAGAAAGTTATAGAAATCAAAGGTCATCTTTATAATGCATAACTTGGCCGTTGAACATAACGCGAGGAAATGAGCCGAGACAAGACTTGATTTCAGGGGCGGCGAAGACGAACCAAAATAAAATTGTTTCCAAGGAACTTAACTAGTACTGCCAAAAATCCTATATTTTCAAAACATGGTTGGATGCGTTATAAGTCTTAGCTGGTCGATTTAGCTGGTCAATGCTTCGAGACCGGGTTTTGAGAATGGCAGCTATATAATCACTGGTATCGCAGCTTAGGTAAATTAGCACAGATGTGTTAAGGTTCAAATGGAAACATGGTAAATTGAGGTCCAATATATAGTTTTCAAATTAGCCTGTTCGCGCCGTGTCAGCAGGCATAGGAGAGACCAAGGGAGGCCAACAGTTTTAATATGACGTTTAAAATAGCAATCGAAATATACGAAAATAGGCAAAACTTAGGCTGAAATTAATTTTGATATTCATGCCAATTTCAGTGACGCAGATGGGTCGTTGGTCACCATGATCATGTTTGTTTAGAATATTTCTATTTATTAATAACATGTCACTGCATAAATGACACTTTGCAATTACAATCAGTACTTTATTCAGTGCAATTCTGGTCGCAATCAAATAATATGTCAGTCAATCCCTCAAAGTGTTTCACCTTTAAAAATTACTTTTATGAAAAACCCCAATACTCCTGAGGTTCTTGCCATTAATAACTCTGCCTTAAGTAATATAGAAAGTATCAAAATTCTTTGAGTTATTATACAATCTGATTTGAAATGGAATTTACATGTCAATGACTTGGTTAAAAGGTGCAATGGAAACTGAAAAAGTTCAATTTACCTTTGAAGGATTTAGTGACAATATATATGGGTTTTATACGACCAATTTTAAAATAATGTGCTCGAGTTTTCCATAGCAGTCTTACAGCAAAACAAAATAATACTATTGAAAGAATACAACGGAGAGTACGTAAAATTATCTTAGGACATAACCATCACATACACAAATGCATGTCAGGTATGTAATTTACCAACACTTGAAGAGAGAAGACTGACACTGTGTTAAAAAAAATGCAAGATCACTTTCAACTCTTCCTTTGTGTAAGACATGGCTACCTCGGAAAAAACATACAAACATATCTCTTCGTCGTACAAATAACTATCAACAATTTCCAATAAGAACAACAAGATTTGAAAACAGTCCATTGCCTTTTTTTATTGACACACTCAACAAAAGATGAGAGTGTCGACTAAGAAAGGCAATGCAAAATGGTCTTCCCCACCCATCATACAATTATTTTTGTCATTCAATAAGTGTCAGTCTCCTCTCCTTCAAGTCTGCCATTATCATGTTACATCCATTCATTTATTTATTCATTCATCGTCTTTTATGCTTTATCTAAATTGTATTAACTTTTGAATGTATAGCTTTTTAATGCATTTTACTATGATTTTTACTACTTAATTGTGCCAACACCAACTTGTAAACATGATTTTTCCAGCTCTTGTTATTTTTTCATGTATGATTGTTAACATGTTTGATTCAATAAAATCTATCCCAGTAGACCCCCCCCCCCCCCCCACAGACACACACTCTTAAAACAAATCAGTCAAACCAACCTTTGTTTCCTGTGGAATCCGAATCGTTTGATGGTTTAGCGCCCTCTGCGTCATCTGTCATCTTAGCGTGTTTCTTGGATGACCGGTTACCCATCTTGTCTTTTTATCCTTTACAAGAGAGTTGCAAAAAAATCTGTGAATAGAAATATATAAGAGTGAAATTTAGCGAAGCATGAATGTATAACCAAGGGAAACAAGAAAAAACGGTCTTTATGAGTAGATGGTCTTAATAATGAACAAGTTCCTGGCTTTTAAGCTGTCTCCTCGTTTCATAAATTATTTCTATTTCTGGTATATTCATACATCAATATGTTTTGTAAATGTTATTTTTAATATATGAACGAAATAAATGCATATGAATGAATTAATGTATATATTTTTTATTTATCATAAGATTTATTGACCAAAACGGGACATCGTTCGTGGCTAGCAAGTTTCCCTATTACTTTTTATTGCAAAACTTCGTAAAAATTTAAGTAAATGAAATATAATTCCATAATTAAAATACACATTTTATAACTGGTCAATCATGGTAGAGAGGCAAGCGGTAGATATCCAGGCTCTCTCACGTACATTATAGGCCTAGATTGGGAAAGAGGAGGGGAAAATTGAAAGGAAACCAAATTTCTATCAAAACACAACAAATCATCGCTAAAGCAGAATTTAACCGTTGGTGATTTTTTTTTCAAATATTTGATATTAGATAAGATTCTTTTACAAATTGTATCTGACTTAGCTCTGTCCCATTCACCTGATCTCGTACAGGTCACATAGAATGATAGAGGTTGGGTGGACAACAGAGGGCGACAAAGGGGAATACACTGGGAAACACAGAGAGTGAACACAGCAATGTTCGTGGTCAAGCCATCATTATACAGTGCGTATCAAAAAAAGTTTACACTTTGAAAAATCCCTGGGAATAAAAAAATATACAATATGTGGGTAATTTTTTCACACATAATCTTGGGTTGTGGTCTCATCTATCCAATGAAAGTAAAAGTTTTTTTACAGAATGTTACACTTGATTGAGCACTGTCCATTTTTGTAAAGCTCGCAGAAATCTGTTTGCGCAGAAATGCTCGTTTTCACGGTGTGTCAACATGGTCAAGCATGGTCAAGGGGAAAGGGCGAAATCAAACTTACCCTGCAAAACATTTCTCATACATTTCCCTTGCACTTTTAGTCAATTGAAATAAAACAAATACATTCAAGCATTTTGTAACAATTTTGAAACCCAAATTGAAATTTCAACACCTTAGAAAGAACAACCTTTATCCTTTTAGTGCCAGCTGGATCTGAGGACATAACTAAATCTGAACAAAAGACATCCCCAGCATTTTTTCACTAGGTTTTTATTATTTAAAGTGGTTTTATATTTCATTTAATACTTGTTTATACACACTTTTTCCAAGCTTGACAATAATTAACAAAATGAAAATCAAGCCTACGCCATTTCATGTAAATGTAAAGCAAATATCGTCACGATGGCCTCAGTGTGTGGGGGAGTGGGGTGTGGCGCAATGCACCCTTCGAAGTGTTTTGGGCAAGGAAACAAGTTTAAAAAGGTAAAAGATATCTTCAAATCAATTTTACTAGCTAAATTCCACGTGTTCTTCACGATTAAGGTGTACTTTTATTCGCATAACTATTTCAAAGTTCTGCGCAAATCATTTTTCACTAACTTTTCAAAAGTAAGTGGTGCTCACTCAAGCGGAAATATTTTTCGACGGTCATATCGTCATTTGCTTAAATGGATCTGTACCGATGTTAGAATGTAGAAAAATCTTCAGGATATTATAAATCAATGATTTTACAGGATCTTTTGTAAGTGTAAACTTTTTTTTATTCGCACTGTAGGTACACAGCAAAAACTGTGGTGTACATAAAGGACCACACCACTTATTTTACAACGGTGTTGAATTGGTGGTGTTAGCTTTACACCTATAGGTGTTATTACAACACCTTTTGTTGTTGCATTTACAATCTTTGGTGTTATCTTTAATCTCTAGGATGTAATTTTAACACCACAGGGTGTGGTCCTCTATTAACACCAATTGGTGTCAGTTTTAACACCGCAGTTTTTTCACAGTGTATAATGCATAGTGCAGTCTGTGATTCCAGTTTCTAACTTACGAATTATAACATGGGAATAATATACCAGACAGCTGCACATAAGCCAACGATATATCATGTTGTGAACAAGTGTCATTAAATTAAAGGTCAAGTCTACCCCAGAAAATGTTGATTTAAATTAATAGAGAAAAATCAGACAGGCACAATGCTGAAAATTTCACCAAAATCGGATGTAAAATAAGAAAGTTATGACATTTCAAAGTTTCACTTATTTTCAACAAAATAGTTATATGAACGAGCCAGTTACATCCAAATGGGAGAGTCGATGACGTCACTCACTCACTATTTCTTTTGTTTTTTATTGTTTGAATTATACAATATTTCAATTTTTACGAATTTGACGATTAGGACCTCATTGCCTGAAGCACAAAATGTTAAAATAATGGAATTCCACCTGTTCACGGAGGAATGAAACTTCATTTCACATGAAAATGACGAGAAAATAAAAATATTTCATATTTCATATAATAAAATACAAAAGAAATAGTGAGTGAGTGATGTCATCAACTCTCTCATTTGGATGTAACTGGCTCGTTCATATAACTATTTTGTTGAAAATATGCAAAACTTTAAAATGCCATAACTTTCTTATTTTACATCCGATTTTGATGAAATTTTCATTGTTATGCTTGTTGAATTTTTCTCTTTTTATTCAAATCAAGTTTTTGTTGGGGTGGACTTGTCCTTTAAACATGGTATGCGTACTTAGAAGTCATTGACAAAAGTTCAATGATCAAAGTTTTCAGATAATGAATGTCGCCCTCTTTTGGCATTCAAACTTCAGTTGAATAGACCAAACAAAACACTTTCACTACATTCAATATTATATCCATAGTAGTATCATTAATCCAATTTACTTTAAGTATTATCATGACATGCAATTTTCTTTCACTTTTTTCAGATCGCTAGAACAATGGCTACTTTATTTCCATAGAACTCGCAATTGTTAGGCCTATAGTGTACTTGAATTTTCTTGCCTGTGAACAGGTACCAATAATAAGCAAAACATCAAAATCAAATACGTGTGACCTAGAACTGATATTCCAATGAGCGTCGTAAGAAAGTGTTTTTTTTTTCACGAGGCTAATCTCGCATGTTATTCAATTATACATTACGAAGACGATTTCATTCACCTCACAAACATGTATTTTTCTATAATCGGTTATGATGCGCAATAATAATGAGGTGCCGTGGCCGAGTGGTCTAAGGCGCCTGCATGGCTATACATGGAAAGTCCGGGGTTCGATCCCCGACTGCGGCACCTATGCCCGTGAGCAAAGCATTTAATCTACAATGATCTTTTATATTGCTTTCAAATAAATGAAAATGCTATTTGCATTATTGGTAACTAGGTGTGCACTTGTTTTGTTTTGTTTTTTTGTTTGTTTTTTTTTTTAATTGTGGAGGTGCCGTGGCCGAGTGGTCTAAGGCGCATGACTATATACATGGAAAGTCCGGGGTTCGATCCCCGGTCGCGGCACCTATTCCCGTGAGCAAGGCAGTTGATCTACAATGCTCTTTTATCCTGCTTTCAAATAAATGGAAATGCTGTATGCATTATTGGTAACTAGGTGTGCACTTGTTTTAAATAAAAAAATAAATAAATAAATAAATAATAGAAAATAGAAGCTCCGAGCAATAAGGATTCCAATGTCAGGGATCGAGGAATGGTTTTCAAAGTGTGCGGGGGGGGCTGACCATGCTAAAAATCACACTCATATGGTCAGGGAGGGAGGGAGGGTTGTGTCATTTTTTTAAGGTCTGCATAAGGACCGCTACACGGTAGGCCAACAACACCATGATTAATGTTACTGAGTAGAGTTATCCTCCCATTTTCATTGTGTTAATTTAACACGTGTTATTTAAATGTTATTCGTTTTAACGGAAATAAATTTAAATCAAATTGGATCAAAATCATTTTAATGTTTCACAGATCACCACAGCTGACGTTTTTTTTATTATCCATAGAAGGAAGTCATAATTGATTTTACTGATGGCAAAGGTACAACAGTCTACTAAGTCTTCTTGTTGTTTTATTCGTGTCATGAACAATGACGTCAACCTGGGTTTTGCGGCTTGGAGAATATAAACAGGTATGCAAGAACAACAAGTTCTAATATCATGAACAGGATGAATGTCATGAGTATGATATTGGGAGGAGTTTCAAGAAAGTTAGCTTTAACTGTGAAAAGGAGTACAACACATGAACATTGTGTGTGCATAGCGTAGTGTTTTACTCCAAAGATTGAGGTCAAATTCTTAAAGGGGTCGTCCGGGCTGAACATCTTAATACATAAAGTAGAATTTACTGAGCAAAATGGCGAAAATTTCATAAAAATGGGATAACAAATAATAAAGTTATTGAAGTTTCTTATGTTATTACATAAAATTTTTTTTCAATATTTCATACTTGTGTGAATAATATGTCTCCCTTACCATGCTTACAATGAAATAAGTTGCAGCAATAAATATCTAATGCACTAAATCAGTTGTCAATACAATTTTTCTAGTTCTTAGAATGAATAAAACATAATTTCATATAATAAAAATACAAAAGAAAAAGGTGGGGATGTGACATCATCAGCCCACCTAATAAATATTCATGACGACTGTTTTCACAAAATACTGCTAAACTTTGAAATTCAATAACTTTCTTATTTGTTATCCGATTTTGATGAAATTTTCGGCATTTTGCTCAGTGAATTCTACTTTATTTAATAAGCTATAAATACTCTCAGTCCGGACCATCCCTTTAAATACTACACTTGAAGAGTATAGTGTAGACCTAGAGAAGAATTATAATTTGTCGAGTAGGTCTCATCATTATATAATATAAGTTTGATACGAGCATATGGATGCTTATATACGAGTAATACCACAACATTTAATTATCAAATACTTTCTCTTATGAACGGATTTTTGCACAGAATTTACGCATATCATATTTAGTAGAGAAAAAACAGGTAGCTATGAGCAACGAGCCAGCTGAAATAATGAATTTATTCAAACCGGAAGCTCTATAACGTGAGAAAGGAAGTGAACCTTGGGTCAGGTTCTAATATTACCAAGGAAACTGTAAGACAACATGTAGATGAGTAATTAACATATTATATTATTGGATACATTTTACTCAAGTTATAACTATCAAGAAAGTAATAGTAGAGTTGAAAAGTTCTTATGTAATCATAATGTTTACATAGAAACATATTAGTTTTATTATGTAAGGCTGCGTTTATGTGACCTCGAGCCAGAATTATGATTCAGGGGAGCGTTTCATGAAAGGACTTGTCAGACGTTTTATCCGACAGTTACTATAGTAACAGTGCTTCTCAACCCATCAGAATCCAGGAAAGATGTCAGATCTGACAACTTGTCGGACGAAAATATTGATGAAACGCCCCCCCCCCCCCAAATCACGATTCTCGGGTTTAAAAAAAGTGGCGCATAAACGCACCCTAAATCACGCGCAGCTTTATCGTTGAAGATCATATTAAAATACAAAAATAGTTAATATTGCATTCCTTAAAAGAATCAAAACGAAAAACTCCTCCTTTTGACTTGTCCACGACAATTATTATTGATATATTTTAGGTTCCAATGAGGAAATAAATCCCCCAAAATATCCAAAACATACATTAAGGTCTGCAAGAGTCAATATTTGATTCTGAGAAATAATTAAAGGAACCTTGTGATTATTGACGATAATATTGAATATAGTCAAAGCATACCAATGCAATGGCACCTTGTGATTGAGCTTTATAAAGTTCATGACGACATTCATTAATACGTGAACATACATTATGTGAACTTTGGACACGTCTGCAGTGTTATATTTATCCAACAATATTATGATTTCAACGAACCGAAAATGAATTAGGAGAAGGGGATGAAAGGTCACGGTACTCTAAACTTCAAGTCTGAATGAGAAAATATATTTCTCCGATTGTTGGTAAGTCAATAAATTGGTATGACAGGTTGTCTCATGTACATTATTACCCAGCATGCAATATGCCTTGATTAAGTTGTAGTTTGCTATAACTTTTAGTTGAGTACACTTTCCTTTTCTATACCATATCGAGCAAGCATTACGTAATAATTTTCCGGTGTTTGACATATGGATCCCATATCTTTTCCTTCTATGGTCATCCTTGCGTGCATATTATTGATTAATCTACCAGATTCATTATTAGACCTACCTTGTGCGATAATATCATATCCTAAATAAACTTGATTACCTATATTATAATTTGAGTTGTTAATAATCGTTATCCGAACTTTTGAAGGAATTATTTGCATGTTTTTTTAATGTTATTTATATTTTGATATTTTAATTCCTTTGTATACACTCTGTTATACATCGCTCATATGCATCATATTCTCAAAATTGACTTATGATCCCCAAACATCTTCCATTATATCTCCTAAACAAAAGAAGCCTGCTTTTAATGATTGCCTGTCTGCACATTGTCTAAATCAAATATGGAGTCAAAAAGATGAAAAGGAACAAAGTTCAAATTGACACCCACATCGCGAGTTAGGTGATCAATGTTGCTCCATACAAGCATGACAAATACCTCTTTATGCCAGGTATAATCATGACTATTGCTTGCGAGTGAATATACTATCATTTTTGCCATAGATCTAGGGGTGTTTTTATCCAAACCTCTACTGAGTTTTTGGTATATCTACAGATTATTCGCCTTAAATTTTGTATTAAGTGTGGTATGAAACAGATCTTACAAAGCGATTATGAATCATAACTGTCATTGTAATTTGATAAGCCAAAAGAGTTATAAAGCTTGGCAGGGGCATTATACTGTCAAATGAAAATACTATATAATATTCTGTAATGAATAAAAGAACATATTGGAAATGATGAAATAAAAGAAATCTAAGTAAGCGGTAGTTTGTCTTCAATTCAAAAGTAGCACAAGGATACATCCATTTTAATAAACTTCTTCAAAATCTTCGCCCCAACCCTGGAGTGAAATAGTGGGGAAAAAATGTGACGTGGTAAAATATGAAAAGTTTCGAAATGATATGCAAGCTTGGAACATTTCGGATTGAACAGGTTGGGTAAACAATAGCATCGTTGGCGTGGAAATACCCAGTCTTTTCAGGCTTTAGTCAATTTGACAACACAGCATTCAGGCTTCATTGTATTGTGTTTCTGCCTCGTGATTTTATTTTGTATCGAATAACACAATGAGTAATAGTCTCTTTAAAAAGTTTAGAGGGGCGATAGTATGGCCCTGTCATCTGTTGATCTGGGTTCGAAATCCAAACCATCTATCTCTTTTATATCTCTGTGTATTAATTTACTTAATTTTTTTATTTCACAATGTAAAATTATATTCACGTTGACAACAAAATATTATTGTAGATGAGAATACCTTATAAAGCATAAACAAAAGATTTTTGAAGCGCATAAATAATGGTAGATAAGAAATTAGTTGAAGCATGACTCGAAATAACATCGTTTATATAGTAACAGAAACAAAAACTAATTTAAAGCAAAAATCAGAAATTTGCCCCTAAAGCATATTAAGGTAAGGAAATAAATATCGTTTACATCTTACGAAAATCAAATACATGACCATGCACCTGAATGATTATGAAGATTATTTTAAGAAATATAATTAAGAGTATTTTGATGGAAATAAATCGTTCATATTCCTTTTAATGTTAAAATGTTGTTACAAAGTCATATTATATAAAAGGCAAGGCAAAGTGGATTCCAAGTATTGGGTGCTACTTATCGATTTGTGGCCTAAAACACTTCTAAGAGTTAACGGAAATCAAGTTGGTTTAATGTCTACTTGGATTATATTAAGGAAAACAAAATGGTAGAGGTAACTGTTTTAAGCAACAAATAAAAACTTAAATTTCCATTGTATGTATTCAAATCTATAATGCAGCCTGTATAATGTATACTTAAATGATGCCCTAAGCTCGCGAATCAGTCTTAACTGAAAAATCTCGATATCAGCCAATAATGTACAGTTAAGATGATTTCTCAAAACCCGAATGTCGGTTCGCTTTGAGCACAGTATTCAATGGTCCTTCCAAACATACGCTACATCACCCCTGACTCAATTTATACGAAGTCACATCTTAATATAACATCATAACAGATAAGATAAATCCTAGCATGAACTTGTATTGAAAAAAAAAATAGCTGAGATAATCTGAAGATCTATGTCTATGTAATATTTCAGGGAGATGTACATTAACTATACATACATCTAATTAAGGGCATTAATATGACACAATTTTTCAATGAAAATTACAGCATCATACAATAGCGTAACACTTACCGTTATTCAAAACGTGTGCAGCTCAATTCAGATTGGTATAAAATATTAAGTACATAAATTGAAGAAAATCTATAGAGATTGCCGGATATGCCTAGTAGATCTGAGTCGGGAGGAATATGATCTGAATTATGATCCTATGTTATTTGCTCACAAAGCTTGTTGAAATTTCATTGGCGAAATCCCCCAAAGAGTATTATTTGTTCGTTGTTGGAAAACCAACAGCTTACGGTTAGCAAACTAGGGATGTCGATAATAATAGGTTGGTTATGACGTCATCATGAGGGGGTATCCCCGCTCCCCATGTCGTAACCGCAATCACACAGTAACAGGTACATATACCGTACCGATATACCAGGGAAAAAATGTGCAACCCAGATTTTTTTAGATTTTCGATGGAATCATGCTTTTCAAGTTTTCATGTCAAATTCATATTTCTTCTCCTAAGACATCGCATCTCTCGAAAATATGAAAAATTAAGAGTATGTTTACCAAGTGTTGACTATTATTGGCTACCTTGGTGGGGGGGTATACAAGTTTCTATTTTAATACAATTTTTTTATCATAAATTTGATTTTCAATTATTGCAATACAAAAAGGGCCTGATTATATACGCACTATGGTTGTTTAGAAATGCAACGATACCAACAGGGGCGGATCCAGGATTTTCCAAGGGGGGGGCACATTTTCCGTGGAAAAATTTGAAGAGCAAAAAAAAGGGTTTTAACCAAAAATGAAGGATATTGCGTCCTCGAAAAATTTTCAAGCAAAAAAAAGTCTTCATTTTCAAAACGGGTGGGCACACTTCTGTTTTAACGGCATTTTTACATAACAAATTTTAATTTTGCTTCTCAAATCGGGGGCACGGGCCGGCTGTGCCCCCACCCCCCTCCCCTGGATCCGCCAGTGGATACCGATGTTATGTCTGATGCCCATCATGTTCAGTTCAAAAATCTAACTTCACTTCACGTACATACCATTGTGAATAAACACGACAAGTGCTAGATATATTATATCAGTGAACTTTGATTTGTACTTGAACTGCGAGGTACAAGCTCATAAAAGGGTTCGTCTAATTTCTATTCTGGTTAGAAAGGATATATGTAATTATTACCAGGCAAATATGACAATAGGATAGATGAATGTCACTCGAATAGATACGAAGTGGGAACTGGAAAGGGTGAAAGAAGTGAGTAGGGGTAGGGGGATAAGAGAATCAAGAGGAAGACTACTAAGCAATGAAGAAGTTCTTTTAAACTAAAAGTAACTGTTGAATTAATTAAGATTCTAAAATTAAGATTTGTTGCATGAAAATCGTACAAATACAAAATAATACAAGAAAAATACCTCAACACAAAGTTCAGACATTTGTTTTATTTTTTTCTGAAAAACATGATTTTTTTTTATTATTTATATTATTGGTATTCAAAATCACATATAATCACAATATTTACAGGTAATTGGAAATGATTTGAAATAGTTCAAAAGCAGTAAAATCACATAACAAAGATTTTTTAAAAAAGGTGACATAAATCAAAATAAAACATTGGACGATACAGTTTACTCTAAAGTTAGTATACGTGAATAGTTTATCTGTTCACCATGTTCACTGTGTATATTCGCTTTAATTCCTCATCTGTTTCATTGCTTACACCACACTCCTCCCTCTATACCCTCTTATACATGTTCCAAAGAAAGACATTTGGAAATCATCAATTAGTTGAGACACTCGTAACTCGAGCACTAGACGGAAAAGGGCAAAAATCTGGCAAATTTAGACTAATTACCGCTAAATTGGTGACTCAAAGTGTGACATAACAAACGTGAATTTTGGAAAGAAACGAGAAGGATGTTGTTATGAGTTGATCTAACTGATGAAAAATTGATGATCGGATGCATACAGGGAGTTCGATCATAAGGAAAGTTTGATAGGGGCTTCCATGGGGCTTTGGTGTTAATTTGATTTTGTGTTGTTTTTATAGGTCAATGAAGGTATATTATACATCAGCACAAAGCAAAACGAGCATGTTTATATAATAATGTTTGTTAATTAAAAGAGCTCCAGTCACTTCACCTCTCTCCCTCTCCTCTTTCACCTCATCACCCCCCCCCCTAGTTCCCTATCCACCCCCCCCCCTCCCACTCTGTGTGGGTGTGTGCGTCTTGTATTATGATTATTATTTAGGTTGGAAACCTTTTTCATTAGGTAGCGTTTACATCCGGCTTCCTTCCCCATGTATACACGTACTCTCATTTCTGTATTTTGTACTTTCTTTTCTTGACAACCTTTTATTAACGTACGGTACGGTTAATGTGACAGAACGTGGTCTTATGCTCGATGTTGCCATTGATCATGTTGATTAGTTCCCACGTGCACAGGAAGAGATCATTTTATATCAAATTAATATGTCTCTTACCCCCCCCCCCCCCTCTCTTTCTCTTTGTTGGTCTAGCTACCTCCATTCACCAGCATGCACCCATCCCTCTCCCATCCCATCTATTTATATCGAGTCAAAGGGGGTACGGGGCTATGTCCCTATGGTGATCTTATATCCTATCTATTACTCCCCTGTTTCTCATTGGTTTGGCCTCCCGACCCTCGGATCCTGAGAACCATTTAGTCACACCATTGAAACCGACTCCAAACCGACCGACGATGTGACATTCGAAATAACGCAATTGCTTTGCTCGGTCTGGAGTCGGTTTCAATGGTGTGACGACAGCAAGAGATGTGTCTAAACAGACATTCCATGCTTACAAGCTAATACCGACACAACTGTTCTTAAATGAACCTAGACAGATTATGACTGGATTGTCGGGTCACACTAGATTGTTGTCATCTTAACCAAAGTTCTATCAATTTTAAAGCGAGTATCTGTCAAATATCGTTTGCGTTTGGATTCACAGTCCCCTGGGCTCCTAATCAGATATCATGGGGAGAAATCCCATGCAGGGGGCAGCGGGGACGCATCCCCTACCAAAAATAGTAGGGGGATACAATATCAAAAGTCCCCCGACTATCTTTGGTTTTTTATGATGGAGAAAAATACATCATTCACAATCGAAGTAATAGATGTATTTTGGACTAAATGGCCCTACATTTCAGTGAAAACTGGTGTTTTTTTTTTCTTCAAAGTTTCCAGTCCCTGTTCCCCCTATCTTTGATCCCATGTCAGATATAACAGGTTTCTAGTCATATTTGACTAGGTATTTCTAAGAGTGTTCATAACTATGAATTACTACCTCAGAAAACATATGAAAATGATTTTGCTTCCTTAACAGTCGTCTGTCCATTTCTAATTCAAACTAAACTGCTAAATGTAAATTCCTCCTAAAACAACATTAGGAGTTTTCCTCAGTTTGATTTCAAACTGGATGGTGCCCTAGTTGACCCTTTAGAATACCTTCTAAAAATACATCATTGGCTGTATATAATGACCACAATGATTATCATGATTGTGTGAATATGAGCTGTGATTGCATTTCATATCTAAATCTTATTCAATCTTGAAGCCTCTATACATCCTTCATTCATGTCTACGATGTCGTGAATGTAATGTAAACATGATCAGGTTGTAATGATGTGAGTCATTTGGAGATTGATGAATTCAAAAGAATACAATTAAATGTCATCAGACATCATGAACATGATGAACCAGACATGTAGACATGCCCCACCCGAATCCTTCCTCTCATTTCACAGATTGCTCTACTTGGATTGATCTAAAAACAAACGGGACACAAAAAATGATTATTTCCTTCTCCATGTTATCAACAAATGTGTACGTATACAAGTACACCGTCTATGTAGCCTGCAAATGAAAGAAGAAAAACTTTAATAGGCTAAAATGTGATTTCGTTATATATACGGTTTTACCTGGGTTGCTCCGTATAATGAAAAAAGCAAGGCTCAAGGAGAATCGCATTAGTTTGATACCCAAGAGTTTGTTTGGCTCAGTTCCATTGAATTTAAACAAAATAGCTTGAATCTTGTGTATTGGCAAGTGTCAAAAACAGCAAACAGTTAACAATTATTGCAGAATCATCTGACACATAAAAACATAACCACAATCTTCATTCATCGAATATATTGACTATCTCGTTGTTACTACAAAAGGATTATTTTTACTTCCTCTTTTTACAATTAGCGTGATTGGAGAATAAAACACGGTATCTTCATAACATGCTCAGACGTGTACATGATAATAATAAATAATATTTCGCATTAATATAGCGCTTAATACATCGAAACAACGTTTCTAAGCCATTTACAAACATATTATTACATATGGATGACGAAGGGGTAGAGTAGATGCCGGTGTAAAAAAATAATTGAAATATCACCAAAATATTTTCATATATTCACAATCAGTATGTTATTTGTTTTCTTGGAACTTGTGATCCGGGATGTCTGAGGTCGATATTATTTCCTTATTCCATTTCTCCATTGACGAATAACATAGCTCTTTCTCGGTCACGTACAGAGGGCGAACAGTTCAGATACATGAGGGGTACATGAAATTGTTCAAGAATAACATATGAACATATACATGAATTTATAGATAAAAAAATGTTCAAGAATAAATAATCTCATGAATGAAGAAAACACAGATTAAGTTGATTCCTTGAACCATTTTATATTTTTATTTTTATTACCCACTGAAAAAAAAATAATATTGAATACCATACTACACATTATCTGATGAAAATTCGGGTTCATTTTTCTTTCAATGTGTTTTTCTTTGACAGATGGTCCGAATGGCTTCAGTGGCATAATGAGCTTGTGGGGGGGCAGGGGTCCGTTGGAGAAAGGGTTCGTTGAGATCAAACGAAACTCCAAACTTCAAACGCAACTTGATTTTTAACAAATAAAACGCGGAACTTGGGCTTGGTTTTTGAGTTACATGTAAACCCTCTTTTCAATCCCTGATATGACGTATGGCGGCAAAACAAGCGAGCGAAGTGGGTGAGCAAAATTTTGACATTTTATACAGCAAAATCTAATTTTTTGTGATAGATTTTGGCATGACATTCAAAAGAAATATTACCCTTTTCCTCTCCTGTTTTTTTTTGGGGGGGGTCCGAGGCCTCCTAGCCCCCTCATCTGTGCACCAGTGCCGGGTATATACATATTTAGATAACAAATGTTGTATTGTTGAAGTCACATTATCTAAAGGTTCAATGTTCAATTAATCTTTATTGGGCTGGCATACAGTACGTGCTATTTCTCACATGTAAATTTGTAGAGACAAAAAAAAAGTTTTGTACGATATTTTACGCTGTCGCCTCTACATTTTAGAGTAACACACTCGAGAGTTGGCCATGATGTGCGATGGGGGGGGGGTGTAGAGACGGTTGAGGGGGGAGTCAACAAATATATGAAGAAAGGATACATGAAGAAATTAAAGAAAGGAACTTATAATCAAGGTTGAATATTCAAATAAATACAAATACGAGGTATACCCTTAATATAAAGCTATAATTACAATACATGTACACTTCTTATAATTAGCTGTGTGAATTATACTAATGAATGATCGACGTACACTCCAACAGCGATTGATAAATAGGCATACTTATAACGAAACTGAAATAACATAGCATCAAACAATAACAAAAAGTCACTTTCATTCTGTATTAAGCTTTCTGAATACACTTGTCACTGGTATCTGCAATACAAAAAATTGCTACAATTTCTACTAATACTTACGAAGACGCACGATGTATGTTAATCCAAAAACGAGATCCACTGCGACCGTTATCAAATATGATTCCTATGGGTTTCGAAATGTCTGAAGAATATCCTTTTTTGCTCTCACTAAACATTCGAACAATAGTGTAAAAAGAACGTCATAATCCTGTCACGCTCTGTCTGAGAGCGAATGATCTTGTCAAAATTGTATCGTTTTCCCGCTAGCACAAATGCAACTTCTTTCCTGTTTCCAAGCAGACGACAATAATTAGTCTTAATTCCAGGCAATATATAGTTATCTTTAGTTAAAGATCGCTGCGTTGTCTTCTGAACTCACAGTATTTCTGTTCTTAACTCACTATTCTGTTCACATGCAATAACATAGTAATATATTTGAATTATGAACCTAAAACTGTATAGGGAAAGACAAAGACATGATGATTATAAAATACATAGGTCTGATCAGTAAAGACTAGACGTACATTGTTCGATTACTATGCAAAGTCATCGGATAACCATAGGCGGATATCCATGATAAATTACCCGACCTCAAGCTTTGTACATTCATCAGATAAATGAAAGATGATGTTTTTTAATAGAATAAAAATCAGTAGCAATAAACTTGCATTTTACTTTTGTTTATTTGACATCATTTGACATTATTTGACATTATTTGTTTCAACGCACATGTAAGGATGCGAACTATAATGTGAAAGGTACACCCCCTCTATCTCTCCCCCCCCCCCCCCCCCCCCCCCTCTCTCTCTGGTATCAAACATAGCTCTTTTAATATTCAGCAGTGTTGTTTAAAAATGAATTCATCAGCATTGTCAAAATGATAATGCCAGGTCAGTCAATGTCCAAAAGAGGAAATCCGTTAAAATGCCCTCTAAAGATAATTGATAACAGCAATCGCACAAGCGAGGGCCACTGACACTTTTAGATTCAATGCTTCTATAAATAGGCCTACCAATTAACAAGAAAAGATAGTTGGAAAGGGTAGGGGTAAGGGAAAGAACCCCAACGAGGATACTGGGAGCATTAGAGGAGGAGATGCTCCCCCAACTTTAATCACTTGGTTCTATACAGTGCGTCCCAGAATAAACGAAATCGAGATTTAGCGATCATTTATCATAACTTAATCATAAATAGAATAGACAAATGACCTACCAATTTAAAGCTTAGAATCTCCTCTTTCATCTGATACTACTTAGGTTATTTCTTAGTCACGCATGAGTGAGGTTTCAAAGAGAAAACCACATTTCTGAAAAGTTCAATATCTGCTCTTTAATTTGGTACCTCAAGTACAGAAAATGGTCAAGAAATAAAAAAGTTCTGGTCATTTGAAATAAGGCTTGTATTTCCATATTTTCATGAGATAAACTAGTTTTCATTGGTTTCCTACAGAAGCTTTTGCACGGTAAACAAAAGATTTAATGCATGGCTGATCGTCAACAAAACGGAGTGTCGAGTGAGTTTGAAAGCCAGCCTGGAGAACCTCTTCATTTTATGAAATTATTGAAATTCAAGCCTTATTTCAAATGACCAGAACTTTGTTATTTCTTGACCATTTTCTGTAATCTAGGTATCAAATTAAAGAGGAGATATTGAACTTTTCAAAAATGTGGTTTTCTTTTTGAAACCCAGATACCCCCCGCCAAATGAGTTTTTTATATCCTTCCTTCAAATTGTATTTGCTCACTCATGCGTGAATGAAAAATGATCTAAGTAATATCAGATGAAAGAGGAGATTCTAAGCTTTAAATTGGTAGGTCATTTGTCTATTTTATTTATGATTATGTAATGATAAATGATCGCTAAATCTCGGTTTCGTTTTTTCTGGGACGCACTGTACATAATAGTCATTAGATTTCAAAGCCATAAAAATTATATGGCTTTTTTGGTTACCCGGCCGGTAGCAACTTCCACTTTCATCATGAAACTGTTCTACCACCCTGCATTAGACTAGCACGAAAGAAGATCTTATTTATGCCAATATTTGCATGGATCAAACAAACGACAGGGAGTCGAATCCACGACCTTCCATTCATGAGGCGAGTGCTCTACTACTCAGTCACCATGCCCGATCAAAAAGAAATTTGATATAGGACCTCAAATATATGTCCTAGAGGCCCTACCTTAAAATTGAAGTGAAAAAAGAGATAAGACTTAGATTATTACTTACCCAAGTAAATTCAAATTTCGGGCCAATCCTTTACAATATACACACTACACACTGGGTATCTCGATCAGACTGTCTTCTTAAAAACTATGATATCGTGTCATATTACAATGTCATCTTCGGCCATTGCATGATTCAACATGGTCATTTTGTAGATCTGACATCATTTTCACGTGATGGTGTGTCGAGAAACAAACACTGCGTATAGTTGTGTCACTATTCATTTCATCATACTTTTTGTTTGTTTGCTTATCAGGAATCACTTTTCAAAACCACTAATAAGTCATTTCAACTTACTGTCCACTCAATTCCCCCCCCCCCTCACCTCCCATCTCTCTCTCCTACATTAGGTGTACGTCCCTGGTAATTATTTCAAAGCTTGAATTCATTATCCTCTAAAATGTAATAATATACCATCATACCACCATGTGTGAAAGATGCCTTATATTCATGATTACATTTCACAAGTAAAATGTCTAGATTGAAAATGCTGGGATATCGGAAAAAAAAGAAGAAAGTATTTCCCCCTTTTTGTATAAAACCCACATCAATCGTGAAATGGGCTGAAAAGGAAATTTCTTAGATATAATATTCGTATGTATGTTTCTGATGTTCCGACAATACATTTCTATTTTGGCCTTTTGTAAAGGGAAAATAAATGTAGAAGAAATACCCAGAGAAGACCCGAGATCCGTAATTTCTTTAGAATGAAAAAACTAGTTTTGTAAGATTGAAATATTACACGATAGTCAATGGACATTGATGAATCAGACCTGTGCATACGTGTGAAATTCACATTTGTTTATTATAGCATGGACCCTTTATAATGACAATGTGGAAGCTTCCTGAAGATTGCTCGACGTAGAAACATGTGATAACTGGAAATTGTTTTCATGCTATAATCGTTTATTATGAGGAACCGATTAATAACTGATAGACGCGGAGAGGGTTAAGACTTTCATAACACGGAAACCTGGTAGGTGGGTGAACCAATGCCAAGCTATCAGAAGGTGAAATGGATTTATTCACTTGTTTACAATTCACTCATCCAAACCTTGCCAAGGATGAACAAGATTTAGACCATAACACATGTGTAAACATATAATTGTAAATCTGTTCCTTTTGCATGCACAATGAAGAAGCATTTAGAATTTTTGGGAGTCAAACTGTTCTTTGTGAAATCTATATATTGGTAGGCTTGAAGTTTGAATTTACTTTAGTATTAGTGGGAACATAGATATATGAATCATACGATTATGCCAAACGATATGAACAAAGAAGGGATAAGTATTTTTATTGGACTGACGCAAGTGGTTCAAGATTTGTCCGGGTTTAGCCGAAAATGATGCTCAGAATGTTAGAAAATTGTCAGTGTTTGTTTGAAGATTACGACCCCCCCCCCCCCCCCCATCTCACTCGCGGTACCTCTCATTTTCTCTCAACTTCATAATTCTCCGGTATCTGTGTTTTTTTATTTTTTTTTATATTCAATAATGAGAATAATAATTTTGTTAATGAAGAGTCTGATCATAATATGGATTAAAGGTGATTCTTAAAGAAAATCATGGCTCATAAATGACATCAACAACTCCTAGAAATATGAAGCAATTGGATATATTCACAATTTTTTTTTAATTCTGCATTATGTTTACACCATTTTAGCAGCACTTTATTAAAAACATTCTTGTTTATCATGTATGAAGATGTAACCAGTTATGTGGTGAAATTTATCATACATTCTTCATGTATGTCTTCATTCAATTAATATGAAAGCAGGGTTTGTTTGTTTGTTTAAATATCAAGTGAAGGTTGGTTTACAACCAAATACATAGTTTGTCTAATAAACATACCCTTAACAGTTCTCATTTTGAGCCATGATCAACAACTTTGACATGCCATTTCAACATTCGACTTGTCATTTCAATATTCATGATGCAGATTCAATATCTTAAGCCAGGCGCACATACTACATAACCCTTTGCGATCCGATTTTCATCAAAATCGTTATTGTATTTGATAAAAACATTGCAACATATAAACTCAGATCAAATTTCCAAATAGAGGTATTAAAACTGAAACAGAAATTCCAGTGTACTCGAGCTTCACTGCAGAAAAAAGTGAATTAAACTCAAATTTGTAATTCCAAACATTATGCCGAAATTCAGATAAAAATATATACTTCTTGGAACTTTCACATTCAATAATGCACAATGCGATTTCTTCAAAAATTATATTGTATTGGATTGTGTAGTGTGCATGCCAGGCTTTAAGAAGTAAGACAAAGGAGAATGCAGACACAAATATATAAAATTGGGCAATATTACAATGATTCTTTTAATTGCTCTTTTCAGTGTGAATCTTCAATTACTCAAGTATTATTTGATTAGATACACGTCTTTACAGCCACTGTATGACCATACATGTACAATGTACTGATTAGATTCATTATCTTGCTTGTCCAAATCTCTATAAACAATTATCTTCTATCAATAGATTTATAACAATAATCCTACCAGCTGTTCAAAAAAGTGTTGTCACATTTGTGTGCATCTACCCATTAAAACATTTTTGTGACATACAAAAATTTATGAAAAGCCAACAGAAAACTCACACACATACATAGAGCTGTTATAGAGTTAGATATATAAATCACAGATATCTATATTGAGTATGGCATAAGACTGACAAAAATGTTAAAAGTTTTGACATTATGTATAATCGAACAAGGCAGACACAATTAAAGTTGTATGAAGGCAGTATGGAGTTGTCTTTATGTAACAGACATCGGTTTCATTATGTGATCAAGTGATCCATTAATAATCTACACCTTAAAACAATAACATGATTCAAATATCATATATAGTTACAACTATAATGAGTAATAATAATAAAAAATAAAGAAAGAAAAAAATATGGGATAAAGTGTACATGAAGAACATAAATTATTGAACAAATTTTCAGAGTTTAAAATTTCCATAAAGAATAATCGTTCTAAAAACATTTTCAAGGGCATATAACTGACCTATTGTGCCTCCCTAAATAAAAGGTATGGTAGTGTTCATAATAATTACATGAATATTCTAATAAATAAAAAAAATTCAAATGAATATAACATAGCTTTGATAATAATGTCTCTAATAAAAAGTCTATTTAGAACCAGGAGGGCATTCAAATCCTGTTAAAGTATACACCTCAGGGTACTTTTGGCAGTAAACAAGATTCCAAAATGAATTTGAATTCATCTTTGATACAAAATGCACTAAATACCTGAACATGGTATACAACTGTCTGGCAGTATATACCAATATCAACTGAAACCCATACAGAAAGTCCAATCTCATAACCTGACTTTTGGCTTTGTAAAAAATAGGGTAATTAGGTTTCTATGTGGCAAGTTAAAATGATACATACAATATATAGACATAACAAGTTATTGCACTACAAACTTCTTCAATAAACTCGACAATAATGCCAATTAGCATCGTGGAGAACCTTACATAAGATTAATCAAAATAACTTTGTTTTATTCTTGCCATAAAAGTACATTCGATAGAATGCCAGCACCTTACTTAAACAATCCATTTAAACACAACATCATTCACAACACTTATCTTTTAACTTCCATCTTTTCCCTCAAAGATACCATAGATACATACATTTCTGAATAGTACACTACCTTCACTCAATCTTGTATAAAAACACACATGATTATCTGAACTACTGATGGATTGTACTTATTGCTAAATAACACGTATTTCCTCATGATACCATGAACAAAATTAATCAATTTTGATACAATAATAAACCAGCTAATAAAGGGGGAAAGCTGATATAATTGCACTATAAAACATTATCTTATCTTATTTCATTGATAAATTATAAAAGTTAGTTATTTAAGAATTTAAAATATGAAGATAAGAAAGGAAATCTGGATAGATAACCTGAATTATATAATCATAACAAAGTGGTCGAGTTATAGGTTAGTTTGATAATAAAAAATAATTTCAATCTAAATTATCAAGAAGCTAAAAAAAACAGAATATACTCTTTTTTAGTTTCAGTTTGATTTTTATGTAATAAGTAAAATCATGATATGCTGCAGGTTATTCCCTTAATCTAGATTTCAATAAAGGTAATATTATATAATGAATGATCTGGAAAAATATACTACAATTTCTTGCATTTTTTTTTCAATTCAATTTTATCTTTATTTCCATATAATTAGAGGAAAATATTCAATGATTAAAGACAAAAAGAATAACATATTTGGAACAGGAAGGAAACTGATAATCAATTGAAGGAAAATGAAATTCAATATCTCAGAAATTTCTATTTATACAATTTATAATATAATTTAAACAATTTTCATGCAATTTTTTTACATAGAAAAATTACAAAAGACATCTTCTCACAATGTCTTTGTATTTTATAACATTTCACTCAAAATAGATTATAACAATCTAACTCTATCAAATACATCATTCAAATATATATTACATTTGTTTTCATTCTTCACACAATTATTTACAGTCATGCGTTATAATAATTTGTCTGATATTTCTTTTTGAAAGAAAAAGCAGCATAATACACTGCTTCAGAGAGCATGAAAATAATTTTCTAGCTCCCTGCATGAGATTATAATCTACTCATGCATTAAGTAAAATATCTATTTTGTGTTAAAGTGCATTCAACAATCCTGACAATTTTTACTGTTTCTTGATGCTCTTTTCCATTCAGTATTCATAAGAATAATACTTTCTTTTATTATTACCATAGTACTGTTGCCATGCCATGAAAAGCTAAATCTCAGCATTATATTCAATTCTTTATCAAGAACTTTCGAACCCATCTTGGCAGAATAAATACTAATAATTTACTCAAATTAATTTCAAATATTTTATGTCATGATCCACATCCACTACACATCTGACAATATACCATGTCAAAAATAAAACTCAACATTTTTTTTCAAAAATACAGTTTATAGTTGTCTATGAACCCATTATTTATAAAGATAAATCCCACCTACATTTAAATGGTCGTGTGAACAAGGCCTATTTCCTAACTTCATTTGGCCTACATATAGAAAGCTAAATGAATTGAAAATATGTGCCAAACACTGAAAATCAAGTGACTCGATTTATTGGACATGGTTCTTGAATAAATAATGAAATATATCAATAAAGAAGTCTCAATGATGTCTTAAGAAAATCCCTTAAAATAATTCATATTCATGAAATGTTGATAATGATACATAGCACACTTGTGTATTATTAGTTATATACCTTGTTACCCTTCTCTCCATTACAGCAGGGATTGCTATGTATTAACCTATACATACACTAAACCCCTACTTTAAATACAATCTATACATAATTCAATAGGTCCTGCCTCTATATATTTCCCTTTATTAATATTACTCGGGAAGACAACATTATATTGATGTAACTTTACTGTGAATACTTAGTAACATAGAAAATTCTTACATGAAGATCTTAGCAAGAAACACTGTGTAACAATGTAAGGTTTAGTAACAAATTCTTCAAGTAAAATGTATAATCTAGTGAATACCTTATTTGATGGGACTATTTTACAGAATGAAGTATTGTATGTGGCATTACTAAAAATCACTCACTGATTTGAAGAATTCAAAATTTAACATTAGTATATCGTCATCTGTCTCTTACCATCAGTAGTTATTGCATTGGTGTTTTGTTATACAACGTTTCTTATAAACGATTGTCATGTAAGAACGGACCATATACGTAGAGTCATCAGGCAACAGTAAATTGGAAGTAGAAAAGAAGGTGGGTTTACACAAGTCTACATACAAAGACTGGAGTTTCATTTGTTGAGATGACGGTATAGTGATTGTACGTACGTAAAGACACACTTCCAATCAGGATTGTTTTTCATCATGATCATATCATCGGTATCCAGAAGAGGCATAATGTCTGCTTGTTCCCTACAAGATGACAAATGGAAAATAATAAAAGATATAGATATCAATGAAAGTTAATGCTATTTTTGCAATAAGTAGGGGAGATCAGGGTTAGTTGGAACGCGGGGTAAGTTGAAACATTTTAATTTTAACGCCTGTAAAATAAATTTATGCAATACTGCCCTCAATTTATTGCTATTAATAATAAAACAGTGTTGTATTTTTACAGGCGTTAAAAAAATTACAATGTTTCAACTTACCCCGCGTTCCAACTGACCCCAATCTCCCCTATACTGGGTAATTAATGAAAAACAATGATAATGTTGCAACAAAATTTTGTTGTAGGGGCTACCTTATTTATACTCAATGCGTGAACAACGTAATCTTCATTTTGCGAGAGATAAGGTATAATGCAAAATAAGATTAAACATAAGTTTGATTGGACGTGTTGTCTAGTGTGAAATTGGGTCGAGCACGGAAAGTTGAATGTGACAAAAATATCAAACAGTAAATGTTCAATCAGCACATTGGGTGCTCACGCTATAGAAAATGTTTTTGGAATAATAACTGAAGTATTAAACACACATGAGTAATGCCGAAAATTTGTTTACAAATTATAAATTTTCCTATAAAAGCCTCTTTATTTGCTATTTATTGTCCTAGGTGGACTGCATTTGCATAATGAGTCAGAAAGAAGAGGATCAAGGGTATTTGAATTGAATTCCAGTTCATTGTGACTTGGTCGTGAACCAGAATAGCCTGGTGGTTAAGTCGCTGCCAGGCAAGCAGTTGATGACAGGTTCGAATCCCACTGGTTCCAATTTTTTCTGACTTATGATTTTTATTACAGATTGAGCAGGTGATCTTAAACACATAGGAGTAATGCCAAAAATTTGTTGACAAATTAGAATTTCTCCTATTAAAGCCTCTCTATTTACTGAGGAGTATTTTTCATCACCATGAAAGCATGGAGGAAGAGCATAAAAAGTGCAAACAAAGGTTTGATATTTTTTTGCTTCTCACAATCAAATCCAATGGAAATTATATATTTCAGTTGTTTATATTAATAAGACTTACTCTGCTGTATTGAAGGCCAAATCAAAGTTTTTTCTCCTCTGTTTAGGGTCGAGTGTGTTGAAATCAAAGCTATCTGGATAGTAATGATGAATGACTGCACAGAATGCCATGCCATCAGCCCATGATGAGGAAAAGTTGGTTACATTTACACCCTGCGTGTACAAGATAAAAATAAATTTGGATTAATCAAAATGATTCATAAATGATTGAATTTCCTTCAATAAAGAATGCATGAAGTGGTAACAATTAGCCCTCTGTATAGATATTATCAAGCATTATAGTCAACTTGTAAAACAAATTACAACTTAAAAAATAATTCATGAAGGTCTAATAATGAAGCCTTTGGGTACAAAGGGAAAACAAATAAAATTCTATGATATAGAAATTTCAAAAAATAATGATGATAAAAGCATCTTTGCTATAAAAATTATAATAAACTCCATTTCTTTCATTGTGATAAGAACTACCCTACAAGTTTCCAATTAAACCTTATTCATATTTTCTTAATTTAATTTTGGTATGACTTCTCATAATAATCAGTTGGAAGACTAAAAACAGGCCTCCAATTATTTTTTTCAAATTAATGCAGTGTTTCTTGCAAAGTGCACATCAAGAAACAATCTCATGTCTCTTTGCACTTCAGAGACTTTGGATATTAACATTTTTAGCCCAGCAACCATATTTTCAAGAATTCCTGAACGGTACCTGTTAAACATCACATGAATCAATCGTAGCATATTCAAATTATTCAACTTTTTAATCAATTATGACTTACCGAGTATCCTCTTGTGACTCTCTGTGCCCATTCTAATAGTTTTTGTTTAATAGTGGTAGCATTCTGTACCCTCATACCACCACCACCACCACCTGCTGGTTTCGCCCCTCCACCAGCACCACCAAACTTATTAAACAAAGCTGCTTTCCTATTCTTAGCATCCTCTGCTTGTTTCTTCTTTAGCTCATAGGCTTCCTTTTTCCTGTAGAAGTGATACAAATGGACAAATTGATTGATAAAAATGCAGTTTGTATTATGGTCAGTTCCCCCATGTCTGCGCGGTCTCCCAAGTCTGCGCACCCGCGTATCTGCGCGATTTTAGTTACAGAAGATACGCAACGAGCACGAACTTTACACATGCACTACATAGACACGTATTCATAAAAAAATCCGACTCAAAATGGTGGAAAAATAATGAATTCAGGGCATTTCATGTGACGGCCTCAAAATGCAGCCTTTTTCATCAAAATCCCCGAAACGTGTGCAAAGTGAATGAGTGCGCAGACATGGGGTACCATTTTTTTTTCAATCTGAAAATGACTGCCCGATGTTTTTTCAAGAAAATCCTATATTTCCTTTCATTTTTTAATGAGAAATTTGGTACACTTACTTTTAATAATATAAGAAACACTATTAACCAAGAGATTTTGTGAAATAAGAAGAAGTTCATGTTAAATCTTAACTCAAATTGTTAATGTTATGGGGGAAACTTAGGGCCCACCATCATACTTAATAACACCTGTAAAGAACATTACACAATTTAGAAAAGCTGACCATTAAGAATCAAGCAAAAGTTTATCACCTTTCAAACATATAATCAAATGAAGAACTAAATATAATATTGATCATTGGTTCATTAACCTCCACTTTGTTTTCTTACAGCTGAATATAATTTCATAGTAATAGTTCTATAAAACTGACAGACATGTAACAAAATACTTATTTTCTTTAAATAAATTTTCAAATTTTATTAAAATAATGGGAGAAAACATTTTATATATGTACATATGATGAGATATGTTTGTGTCTCATCTTGTTAATACTTAGTTGAGCAGTGTAGATTTTATTGAGCTTTGACATATCCTTTAACCCTACTCATCCCATCTGTTCAAGTTTATCAAATAGACAGCTGTGACATATGTCCATTGACAAATGTATTTACAAGGAAGACAAATAGTTCAAATTCTTACAGAAATTGTAATTGAACATTAACAAATTGGAGAGCATTAAAAGGTCAAGTCCATTCCGAAATTGAAAAAAAAGACATGAATATTAAATAGGTTCATTATTGCGGATTGAAATAATCGCTAGAGGGTATTCATTTGTCTCGCAATCTACTATGGTCAACAAGGAAATTCGTGATCACTCTCGCAAAAAGTGTTCACTGGCTTTCTAGGAAATTCGTGATCACTCTCGCAAAAAGTGTTCACTAGCTTACAGTTCACGAGCTTTCGAGTGCCGCTGCAACTCTTTATCAAGTGACAAGGATTGTCCGATATCGTACTGTATTTATACTAATCTCCAAGACCGTACGCACAAGCGCGAGAACAATAGGTGGGCACTGATCCGTTGTGTGATTGGTCAGGAGTTATGCAAAATATATGCAAATACGCCGTGGGTCGGCAATATGCAAATGAGACCAAAATTGGCGGGCTCGCTAGTTTCCCGTGGGCGGGGGTTGACTGGCTGAGCGGTCCCTCGATCGGGGCCGGGAACGATCGGGTCGGCGTGCACTGCCAGGTAAGGGGGTATTGTGCTGTCGGATGGTTCGCATCCAGAAATCGGGGATGTCGATCCCGCTGTCTCTGTTGAAGTTGTTAGGACAAAGACGTATACTAATAGCCTCCTTAATCCTGCGTGTATACCAATGTCTTTCTTTGGCAATGCAATGTACACCCTCCCAATCTGGGTGGTGTTGCTTCTCCCAAGCATGTTCTGCCACCGCGGATGTGTCGGTTCGCTGTAACCGAACATCGCGCTTGTGTTCAGAAATGCGTTCAACTATCGGTCGGGCTGTCTCTCCGATGTAAGACCCGTCACATTCCTGGCAAGGAATGTTGTATACTACGCCATCACGTCTGTGATCAGGGATAGGGTCTTTGGGGCGTACAAGCTGTTTGCGTAAGGTGGTGTCCGAGCGGAAAACCGTTCGGATACCGTGACCTTCTAATCGGCGTTTAAGTTGTTGTGAAAGGCCATCTATGTATGGCAAGACTGTACAAGTCTTGAAAACCTTCTGATCCCTTTGCATAACTCCTGACCTTTGCATAACTCCTGACCAATCACACAACGGATCAGTGCCCACCTATTGTTCTCGCGCTTGTGCGTACGGTCTTGGAGATTAGTATAAATACAGTACGATATCGGACAATCCTTGTCACTTGATAAAGAGTTGCAGCGGCACTCGAAAGCTCGTGAACTTGTAAGCTAGTGAACACTTTTTGCGAGAGTGATCACGAATTTCCTAGAAAGCCAGTGAACACTTTTTGCGAGAGTGATCACGAATTTCCTTGTTGACCATAGTAGATTGCGAGACAAATGAATACCCTCTAGCGACATGAATATTGTTCAATTTCATCCGAATTGGATGTGAAATAAATGAAATAATGACATCTAAAAATTTTGTTTTTCTTAATTTTTTTCTTTCAAATAATGAAATACAATTAAGAATCTCTTCATTTAATCAGAATAATTTACATCAAAGGCAATACAAAATAATAAGTGAGTAGGTGATGTCATCAGGTCCCTCATTTTCATACTTGCTAGAATAGACTGTTTTGTGAAATTAAATGAAACTTCAACATGTCATAACATTCTCATTCAATAAATGTATCAATTTTCCTCCATTTGTAAGACAAAAACAATTTTTTTGCTTTGAAGGCCAGTTAACATGAAAATCTAGTTCAGATTTAATTCAATATGTTAATACAAACCTTTGCATCTGTTGTTCCTTGAATTTAGCTTCATCTTGTTTTCTCTTTTCTTCTCTTTCCCTCTTCTTTACTTCCATTTCCTCCTCAAATTTGGTTTTAGCTGACAAGGTGAAAAGGATGGGACAAAAACAGAAAAAACATGGCATTAATGTCACTGCTACAGAGAGAAAAAGCATGCTTCAATAGACTTTCTTATTGAGCAACAGAGAACAAATGAAAAAGATTCTTTCAAAGAATAAAGTGTAATCAATATCAAATCAATATTACAAAAAAAATATTATTAAGCAACAGAGAACAAATGAAAAAGATTCTTTCAAAGAATAAAGCATTATCAATATTACAAAAATGAGACAAATTATTCAAAATGATATTCAAGGAAATATAGACATGGTAAAATCAGCGAGTGAAACTGCAATTGTTCCACACTTCCATTTTCAATACCTAGGGTCAAATACTTTGAGAAAAAAATACATAGATATGCAAGTAATCACAACTGTATCAAATAACATTAAGATGTATATAGTTTTATATGATTGTTATCCTTGCTCAGGTTCACTTAAGATGCTGAAATCATTGAGCCTTTCACAAAATTATCTTTACATTGTATAATAGTGAATCATTACATGGTTGTGAACATTGATGCTGAGTTGAACTAAGTATAATACACATTTTCAAAAGCATATAGGTTTACACAAGCACTATACCATCATTTTACTACAATAAGAAATGAAATGTCATGGTAAAGAAATGATAAGAAGGTGCTGAAAAATAAAATGAAATATATGAAAATATAGCAATATTGATATAATATATATTATGTAGATATTATAACTTATGTCAAATACTCAGTTTCTACATCTATCAAGTACATAAAATCTATTTATTCTCTACCAATTCATTCCTCATTGTCATCATAACTGATTGTATTACCAAGTAACATCTTATGGTAAAATACAGAGTTTGATAGATTATCTACAGGAATAACCATGTAGATCAAGCACATCTGATTAAATAAAAGAATGTTTTTTTTTTTATAAATATTGTTGACTTTATTTAATAATAACCTTCCTCTCTTTTCTCAATCTGTCCTTCCCTTTCTCTTCTTGTTTCCCACCTTCCCTCTTCCATCTTCTTTTCCTCCTTTGTCTCCCCTTCCTGCCCCCACCCTCATCCCTCTTTCTCCTTCTCTTCATGCTAATCTTCACTCCATTTTTCTGCAACTACCCCCCTCCCCCTCCCATACACATATTTTCCTCTCTTTTATTTTCTCTCTCTCTCTTTGCTTGCTCTCTCCCATGGTTCCGTAACATCTTCAGTCACATTATAAGCTTTATTCAAGCAGGCAAGTTGCTAAAGCAAATATATGGTAAGCTGGGTTGTCAAAGAGTTACTTTTCTAAAGACAATTTGTGAATTTTTTTTATCGAATTCAATGCGGATCAGCATACATCACAAAAATTCTACCCTACTCGCAAATGATTTCAGAGGGGTTTCAGAAAATTTAATTGATCAAGCAGAGTTGAACAAGCTACATACCAATCATTTGGATTTGGTATCAGAAGCAAGTTATTTTAAAGTTTATTTATAAAAGTATATTGCAAGTTTTCACATGGCTTACCATAATTTGCAGTAGCAACCCACCTTTTCTAACAGTATTAGTTATTGGCACTTTGACACTCATCCAAACTTTCTCATTCTCTCTTTTCTTGTGCGCCTCGGAATAGAATATTTCTAGATAGATGGCGCTATATAAATGCCTATTATCATTATTATTATTATTCATCAATGCATTATTGTTGTTATATCATTATTGATGCATAACTCAAATATCAATGTAGCCTATAACTAAGGCAGAGGCCTTTACGATTTGTTGCTGTTATGTGAAACTTCAGCAAAAATATGTCTGATGCAGAGGACTAAGAATTGTGTCTGCGAAGCACCCAGCACTGATGTATATAGTATGGTCTTGTGTTAGCTGCCATTTTCTTTTGTCCAGAGGCAGTGTTTTTTTTTTAATGTAAAAAAGTGCACCAGGGCCTCGTTTCCTAAAGGACTTGCAACTGTTGAAACTTTGCAATTATGGCAACTACCATGGAAACCTTGATTCTGATTGGCTGCTGAGCCCTGTTACCATGGTAGTTGCCATCATGGCAAAGTTACAACAGTTGCAAGTCATTTATGAAATATGCCCCAGACCTTCCTTAACAAAAAAAACCCAGCAAATAATGCACAGACTTCTGCATCAGATGTATTATTGATTTTTTTGTATAATAACATCAAACTGCAAAGACAAAAGCTGCAGCCTCTGCCTTGATTAAAGGCTAATATCAATTCAGAAAATCATGCTATTTCAAAGTTTTATTCCTGCCATTTCTTTCATCTGCAACAGTATTAAACCAGGCATCAAAATAATGTCATAACAAGCAATCTCCTGAAAGCATTAATTATCATCCATCGCAGTGGTTCCTTCATGGCAATAACTTCTCCATAGCAACGCATCATTTTATAAGCTTACATTTCAAACAGTAGCTTGAACATTGCAGTTGTCGTTATCTTAAGCCATTCATTATGAAGGCAAAACTAAAATTTCATATTCATAAAAACTTCTGTTTAAATATGATTTGTGTTTCAAAAAGGCTGATGATAAGGAAAAAAAATCTGACTGCAGGATTAGAGGAAAAAGTATCTGAGAGAAATCTTAAACTCTCATAGGCTAAAGCAGTTCATTCTTGGACCCAAATAATTATTGGAATAGAAGCTTTAAATATAGAGGGGCATTTTCTAAGGGGTTTTATGAAATATTCCACCTTACCAGCCATTCTTTATCAGGTATTTGGTAAAATTTTATTAACACACTATAATTATTTCACATTTCACTATTTCCTCAAAGTATGGCACTTTGGAACACAAATCATATGTAAACTGATTTCATAATGCAAAGCAATGATAATTTTTACCATATGTAACATAGTTAACTGCCCATATTAAAACAACATGAGATGCATTAATAACATAACATTGAGCCGTTTTCAATTCATTCCAACTGGTTTTGTTCAAATAACTTTGAATCAAACAACAGGCAACGATTCATTTTTATAAACACTGTACCAAATATGCATCATGTGAGCATTTGCCTTGTATTCAAATATAATTATGAGAAACAATAACACTCTTTCATGCAATCTGATTCATGAATGAGCATGATAATAAATGTTAGAAAAGCCTGTTGGAAATAAACTCCCAAGCTACATACTTAGAATACCTTGAAAGAAAACATGATAATTAAAATTAACCAACAAGAAATGAATCATCAAAACAGTGATAATAACAAGATATTTTATAGTGAAAATATGCAATGAAGAAAAGAAAATTGAAAGGTGTTTATTGAGAAAGAAAATGCCCTTTGACAATTTTTTTTTATTTTTTTTTTTCATATATTACGTAATAGTGCTAGAGAATCACTTTCCAACACACTTTTCCGTGTTTGAAATGTAAAAACACCCCAAACATGAGAAAGAATGTCCAAGTATACTCAGTTTGTACATGATGCCAAGATTCGTAAGTTCTAGAAACAAATAACGACCTTCATGTAAATCAAGAATTATCTGGTTGTCAACAACAGGATCCATGCTTATTGTTTAGATTCATCTAACTTGCTTGACAACCTAATGTGCTAAAAGCGGACTATGCCTATAGTTTTGATATCCAGCTTATATCTTCATTCAGCATACTGGATTGGAAGCTATTAATCAGCCATTGATGCTCTCTAAAAATATTTTGAGCTGATCTCAAACCTATGGAGCAGACTATATTAACATTAACCCATTGCTCAAAACCACCAATCAGTACTGAACAAAACTTGTTTAACCCATTTATAACTGATTCATTTAGTTCCCATATTCTTTATCTTATAATGTTAATTAAAATTGTCCATAATTTAGTGAACAAAAGATCTTTCAGTTTCCTAGTGACAAATCCTTCTGGGACTATTTATTTTCTCAATTGTCATCTATACAAATGTAGCCATACCATTGTTACACTTACTTTAACAATGAAACCAATTTTAAAATAAAAGTTGTCATTGCTTTCATGTGAAATTGAATTTAGATTTTAAATTGATACAAGGACCCAACTCAAAATTTCAATTTCTATCAGCCACGGGTAATGAACAAGGCAGTATATTTTTCAAATGATTCAGTTCTGAAAGAATTGTACCAGTACATGGAAAAGTATATTGCTTCAAGACAGATGAAGTATGAACATTAAATAAATTGCCTTACTCTGTAAAAAACAGCTGGACTAAACTTTGGCCCTTTTCCTTTATGATATCTGTTTATAAGTATCAGTGGAATATACAAATACTCAAAATTTGTTTTCCCCTCCATTTTGATGACAAGGATCTCATTTTTGCAAATCTAAAAAGAGGGGGCAAATGAAGAACAAAATCTTAACACACTTCTAGCTTTCTTTAAGAACATGGGACACCACTTGCAGAACTAACATAAATTATGATGAAAGAATATATCAGTAACTTTTCTTCAAAGTCTGGCTTTATAAAATATTGTGTAAGATTTTCTAAATAATGACTTTTTGGTGATTTTGAGCTAATGGTTATATATGACTAGATAATAACCATTTTTACTACTAAAGAAACACACAAAGAGAAGGGATAAGGAGGTTTTACCTGATTCTGCGCTGAAAGATACTGAAAGAATGTAAATGAAGCTATGGATATGAGATATCAGATCACATGACATAGGTGGTGGTCACATGATATGGGATTGATCACATGATTCAATCGATTCAACAAGTGAAGAATGAGCAGAGTAATGGATAATATTTAATATGATTTTAGTTTTAACTTCAACATAGCAAAATATGGGAGATGAATGAATTTCAAAAATCAATAAAGGTGAAAATTTTGACAAACAGAACAATACCTCAAAAAAGAGAAAATTTTGACATTTGTGGAATAGAATGGATATCATCTGAAATGATTGTGATATTGAAGAAAGATGGATAATGGGGCATTCTATTGGAATTCTTATGAAATGTCTCTTTGATTCTGCAAAATGCTCTTCATGAGAATAATATTGATTCTTTCCAAGTACATAAATAAATGAAGTCATCATTAATGCTCTACTCTTATCATAAGAAAATGACTTACGTCTTCCTTTTGGTTTGTCTGTCGTCGACGTCGTCGAGGACGACGAACTGGACACTGATTTGGACATTGTGACTGAACTGCTTCCACCAGGTCCTAGCGAAGGAAAAGATTTGAAGAAAGAAATCCAAAGACGAATGAGAAGGGGTGATAAATCCTTTATAAATCCACAGTATTTAAATCCTGTTGGTACTGTAGAGCTGTCAAGTATTGGGTTAGTTTAATATCACTATTGTGATACCAGAGAGTAAGATGAATATCAAGGCAGGGGGTAATTATCAAATTAGTCAATCGGCACTCTTCTCTCGCTGGACCCTGTCAGTCACGGTCAGTAAAGATGGAGCAAGATTCACGTTAGTAAGATAGCTATCAAATATGACTTTCAAACAAAGATGGTAGGATGGAGGGGCCTAAGGTGACGCAAACGACGGGCGGGCCTAACGACATCACATTCCTTGAACCAACTTTGGCTTGGATTGGATTGACGGTACAAAGACGATGGCATCCCTCATCATAACTCATTCCATCTTGAAGATATACAGGGAGGGTGGAATCCAGGAGTGAAGGGGTTAAGGGAAGGAGATGGGTTGGTTATTGATCGGTGGGAGTGAAGATGCAAGCCAGAAAGCTGATACCATACAGGGGTGTATGGATACTGGTGGAGGAGACCAGATAGGAAGAAAAGAGGGGGAGGAAAACAATGGTAGAAACCTGGTCTGAGGACAAACTAGTTTTGGATCTACTATCAATGTCTGGATAAACACAAATCATGTATGATAAAGGGAGCATATCATTCCTAGCTCATCAATATATGATCAGATATAATGATGACAAATTGCTCGCTTATTGAATTTTCACCCTCCGTTGCCATCACCTGATCCTAAAACCCTCTCAAATATTTCACATGTTACCCATCATGCATCAGTGTACAGTATGTGGGATGCAAGATTGGCCTTGGGAAGGTAAGGGAGAGATGGAGAGAGTAGAGAGCAGTTTGTGAGAGAGAGAAAGGAAGAGAGGAAGGGGAAGAGAGAGAAAGAGGAGGGGAAGGGAGATGGAAGAGAGGAGGGGGAAGAGAAAGGAGATGGATGGAGTAAGGGATGGAATACAAGGGATGGAGGGAAGGAATAGGTACAAATGGTTGTGAGATAGGGATCACATATAGGACAGAAACTATTACACATGCTTTTAAAACATATTCTCTAAAATGAATAATTTGGACAGTGAAAGAAAATCTAAAAATTATGTGAAGGAACTAAAGAGGAAAGGCGTTCTTAATCATATACCATGTAAGATACAAGTAGAGATAATTACCAGTGGACTAGTCTAGGAAGTGGGACACGTGAGATAAATAAGAATGGGGGTGGGGTTGATATCAGTCATCAATACTATTCTCAGCTCATCATTAACCCAGCAGACACATAACTATGTCGATATCTAAACAGAGATTTGATTATACTGTCTGTATCTTCTAAATGTAATCCAATAAGGCTTGCTCAATTGGAGTTCCATTTTTTCAACTGTCTAAGAGCTAGAACAATATAGGGTTCATATCTTAACTTTCCATAATTAAAATCTTTTCACATCATTAGCTGAAAAATCCACAAAATATCAAATATTTTGTTAAATCTGTTGAATTGTAATCATATTATTAGATTGAGGAGCCAAAATGATGAAATGAGTAAAGTTTTGAAAGTTATTACAAAAATAATTTAATTCAAGATTGAAAAAACAATCTTTCACAAAAGTGCACTTTCATGATAATACCAATAAGTTCACAATTGTACTTAGTAATATGTTATAATCAATTAAAAAAAAATTGTAAAAAATGGAAAACAATATTGGTTATGACTTCCCCTATTCTGTACCATATTCTGTAAAATATTTTTTAAAAATGCTGTTCTTAATTTAGAATTACTTTTCAAGTTGTACATGATCTGTAAGCTAGATCAACTCTTTAAATCTTAAGCCTGAATACTTGAAAGGGTCGTTGGATCATATGGCAAGCCCTCCCTCGCTGGCCCATGAAATGCCAGGTGTCAAGCAATGGCGACACACATTGTGCTCTACTATACCATAAGCCAATGTAACTAGTGCTTAACTCAAACATCTCTATGTATAGACCCATTGAGTGATAGGTCTATTGCTATCTTGTGAAATGGTATGCTATCTTAAACCTTCATTGTTAAGAGCAGTTCAAGTTTGTATCTAGTAAAACCAAACACTGCACATGAAATCAAATGTGGACTTTCATAGTCTACTCTAATTTATCTCATCATATACTCATCTTATCATATTACAAAGCAATCATTTGATATCTAAATTAAGATCAAATACAACAGAATCATAAAACCAAAGCAAAAGTCATAACCACGATTGCATCAAAACATTGGATAAGTTTACTAGTAAGAGAAAATAGTGTACTAGAGCTGTAATAGGGTACAGTGTCTAAAGTATCATGGATAGTGTTGGTGTTATTCATTCGCCCTGAGCGCTCTGCCCAATGGGTTGGGTGTATTGGATTATTATTATGTATCGTTATTGTGATTTAGGTTTGAAATATTGAAGATCTTTCAATATTTCTAAACTTAGTAATTTAAACAAAGTTTGATGATACTTACCAACTGAAATGGACTTGGATTCCTGTTGTAATGTCTGAGATTTAAAGCCTTCATCTAAATAATAAATGAAAAAATAATGCTTTAGCATCAATAGAATAAATATGTGTTCAATGAAAATGTTGATGATGGCAAACCTGATGGTTATGATGATGTCAGTATTGTTTATTATTGATCTTGTATCGATTGTAATCATAGTGTTGATTGTAAACTTTAAGATGATGGTGATTTTATTAACGTTGTTTAATAATATTGATGTTGAAGATGGATATGAGGATGATGTTGATGGTGATAGTGGTGATGATGAAGTTGATATTTAAGATGATGATGATGGTGATAACAGTATTGCTGTAACCGCTGCTTATGTTTTGATGATGATATTAGTATTGTTGTTGTCATTGTTATGATCATGAATTTCATATTGAAAGCAATGATGATGACGACGATGACGACGATGATGACAATGATGATGATGATGATGATAATGATGATGATGATGATGATGATAAAGACAATGATGATGATAATGGTGATGATGATGGTGATGATGATGATGATGAAAATGATGAAAATGATGATGGTGATAGTGATGATGGTAACGATGACGATCGTGACCAACAATGCTGAGGATGATGATGATGATGTAATGTAAGAGATGTGATTACTGTGGTTATGTAATATATGAATACGGTGGTCACAGTGATGGTGATGATGAAGGAAGTGGAGGAGGAGGAGAAGGAATAGGAGGATGATGATGATGAAAATGATGATGGTGATAATGATGATGATGGTGGTGATGATGATGGTGATGATGATGACGATGATGATGATGATGAAAATGGTGATGATGATGATGATGATGATGAAGGAAGGAAGTGGAGGATGAGGAGGAGGTGGAAGAGAAAGAAGAGTGGGAGGAGGAAGAGAGGGAAAAGGATGAACAGAAGGGGATAACAACAAACAATATGGAGGGGGGGGGGCAGAACAAGAAGAGAAACCAAGAAGCTAATGATATAGAAAGACTATCTAATGAAAATGGGAAAATGTGTCAGAATAAAGTAAGTGATAAACGAAACATTTACAGAACGAAAATAGAAAAACCACCACAAATATGAACAACACAACACACAAAAAATAAATTAGTTAATAGAAAACAGAAAAAATAAAAGATGTGTGAAATGTAACTTTGTTATTTGAGAAATGCCACTGTCTTCAAAATAAATGAAAATTTTACCAAACAAAATCAAATATACTTCAAACAAATAAGTTGGCAAATGAAAATGTATGAACAAAAATCAAAGCAAAATTAACAAACTTGTGAACAAAATCCAGTAAATTAATAGTCATAAACCAGTAAATCATTAGTCATGAAATGAAAGAAAAAAGAATATAGACCTTTAGAAATAAAAATTTTATCAGAAATTCCTATCAAATGTCTAACGAACATAAATGCTGAAGAAGAAACAAAAAACTTTTAAATCACTTATCAGGAACACACTATCTTTACTAGTTTATTATTAAGAGCTTGATGAAAAACCGACAGGAAATTTGATTTAAAAAATTTTGTATTAAAAGCCACAATTGCTGTTTGCATGGAGATCTGATAGGCATGTCACATATGACAAGATTAATTGAAACTTATTAGGAGAGAACATAGGACAAAATAACCAATTGTTAAGGTTAAATCATTGGAGTACAAGAAAACGATCAGAAATAAAAGAAATGAATGAAAAATTAGTAACAAACAAATTCAATTTAATAAACACTAATAGAGTTTACAACAATTGTATACAAATGTACAGTGTTTGATTATGAAAAAATACCATACATTATGAATGCAAGCAAATGAACAAAATGATGGATTAGGTTTTGGAAAGGATGCAATTTATCATTTTTTTAGATCCTTTATATTTTGAAATAAATTTTGTTATTATGAAAACTTTTAGTTTTAACAAGTCAGGCAAGATGACCCATTCCAGACAGCAACCAAAGTAAAGAAGAGATGTGTAGAATACACATATCACCTTCTGTTTTGCTCATAATGGTCATCTGAACGCTCTTGGAACTTCCTGAATCTCTCATAGTAGTCTCCACAACTGTTTTTGTCTTACCATCATCTTTTGTTTCCGTCACCGTCTTGGTTCTACTATCGACTGGTGTTTTTTGGACGTTCAGTCCCACAGCCCTCATTCTCTGCTGGGCAGACTCTACCTCTAACTTGTGCATCTTTTCTTCAAAAGCCCTCTCCTGCTCTAGTGCCTTTTGCTCTCTCTCGTCTGGACAAAGATAATAAAATCACCAATTTAATGTTTAATGTTAGTTTCAAGTGTAAAAGTTATTATCATTAAAGATATAAGTAATCCATACATCTTTTTAAAATGATGTCCTTTATTAAAAGAATTCACAGAAAAATTCAACTTTAATACTCTGCATTTTCTAAGTATTTCTGGTATTAACTTGATTGCGCCCAGATCTCATCAAGTAAACAGTGCTATAAATAATAAATCACAATCAATCCTTTTCAAATATTAAATAACAAGATTTCCAAATATATAAAAAAAATCTGTCTACCTTTATAGTACAAGGTGTGATTAAGAGATCTAAACCGACTGCTTACTAAATATTACAATAATCACAGATTCTCACTCAGCTGACATTTTGTTGACTGTGCTCCAAGATGCAGAAGTGTTTCCAATAACTTATTAACATCATATAGGCTGGGTTTTTTAGATAATAATTCCTCTTACACTTCAACAATTAATAAATAGATTATTATACCATAATTGTTTAATTTTATCACAACAGTGAATAAATTTTGTGAAGGTTGTTCTAAGGGCCCCTAACAATGTAATAAATAAATACTATATAGAGCACCTGTTTTTTTTTCTCAAGAACAAAATAGGCCTACTCTTACATGCCCTAATTACTTGTAGATTTCAAAATGAATCACAATTTGTATTTAAAAGGAAATTGAAACAGTTTATTCTAAATAAGTATGTAGTCCAGGCATTAGCCAATATCTAAATGAAGAGCTCTTGTGTTTTACATAATTTTCATAGTCCATTCTTTATACGTTTATGCTTCAATTAAACTACTACTTGCAAGTTTCTAGGGCATAAATGCAATGTGCATTGATCTCAGTTTATACTAATTTCACTGTAATACAGTCCAAATAGATCTATGTAAATAGAATATTTATAGCATAACCCAATCACCATGTTCTAACTTTCAGATCCTCATACTTTGCTTTTGCAATTATGTATATTCGTTTTGAACTGTACCAGTAATAATTTATTATTGCAAACTTTCTTTATATTTGAAAGTTGCTTTGTTGTGATTGTGAAACATGCATATACAAGATATAAATATAAGTTGTCACTACATCTACTTAACTAAAGGTTCATCAATTGATAATTTCAAGGAAGAAATAAACACAAGAATTTCAGATAGGTCATTATTTTTAGAAGAAAGACACTAAATACAATGACTCATTGATAGCATTATAATAGTAGGCCTACAGGTAAATGTAAAACATCCACCTCCATATTAGACTATTGACAGTGCTGCAATGCAATGTCTCAAGTTACTTATATTTACAAAAATCATGACAAAAAAGCAAGACATTTATGAAAAAGATGATAAACATGTTTTTACTCACCTCTCTTCTTTTTTCTAACTTCCCTTAGCCTGGATCTGATCTTCTTCCTCTCATCAAACTCTGTAGCCTCCTCCAACTAGTGAGATAGAACAAATGATCATCATCAGTCTTCAACATCATCATCACTGATACCAGTAACCCCATGCCTCCCCATCTCATTCCTCTCCCTCTCTCACCTTAAAGTGTTAAGTCGGGCGATCCGACACTTGCATCTGAGCTCTCTTCGGCATCAGCACACCCTTAACCAAAGGGTCTGCAGAGACGGGGCGAGAAAAGCATTTTGGCGCAGGTGCGCTTACGGGCCAGTAAATTTCCTTAGGTGAGCCAGATGTGTTTACTAATTTGTGCAGTTGTACTACCTTCTCTGTCTTGATAAAAGCTACAAACTATTCTAAACCTGATGGAAATTTCCCACTGTTTTCTCCAAAGCTTGGACAGTCTTTGGTATAGGTCTTTAATTCTATAATAGCAATTAGGAACATGTGTTGATGAACTGGTAGGAGGGCATAGGGGTAGTAAGGGGGGTAGGCAGGTATTTGGACACCGGTATATGTATAGAGACAGGTATGTATCTTAATATCATGACTCCATATTGTTTTGTAACATAGGTGGGTGGAACATCCCCTCAGCATGATATCTATGCTTCATTTAACATTCTACCATGGATGAGAGAGAGACAAGGAGGGATAAGAAAATAGGATCAGTACGTGGAGATATGTTAAGGGATTAATTACCTGGTAAATCATTATAGTAAAATGACCTTACATTGATTAGTTGGTTCCTGGTTCATACGCACTTTTGGAATAAATACCAATACATGTTTAATATCTGACAGTTTAAAAATGTTCCAACTAAGGAAAATGTAGAAATAAGTTTCTTTTTCATCATCCAGTGATTAACATAAAATTTTCACAATAATTCTATATTCAAACTATCTACTTATTTTTTTTTTAACCTTTCAAAGAAGCAATATAGAGAGAGAAAGACAGGACAAACAATTACACTACTAGAATAATAGTTCAGAATAGTTTCTATTAAAGATGTAAAATTTGCCCGACATTTGAATTCTACTCATTATCTAGCTTATAGGGAGAAAGTATTTATTTACATATGGACACTGTCAATGGCCCCTACATTTCTTTGCAACTAATTAATATAATTTCATTTCATATCACAATTTGTGTTGGGACATCAATCAACGAATTGCAATATTGAAATAAAGCTCTGTTGGGATTAATCTAAATTGAAGAAGTAAAAAAGAGAGTTTTGATCAATTACAATTTGAGTTTACAGGTTTTGTAATGACTGGGCCCTTGAATATTATGATCTGACTGAGGAACCTATAACCATGATGAACATCAAAATTTCTATCGATGATAAACAAACACATTAATGATTTCTGTGTAAACAGATAACATACTGTGTGATGTATGCTGAAACTAACAACAGTCCATCCAAAAAAGATTGTACCTCATTTTCAAAAAAATTTTAAAGAAAGTTCTACTCTTTCAGATTAATCAAAGAAAGTTTACAAAAGTGTTATATTTGAAGCCAAAATAACTGTATCTTGCTATATTACAAATTACTTCAGCTGGCAATTAGTTGAGGGTTTTTAGCAGATCTGTATCACATGAAAACAATTTCAGTTAATATTACATCTTCATGAATGAATTTTACATACCATTTTTTCAAGGGCTGCTTCATCGTCTATCTGTTCAATCGGCGCCATGCTGTCTTTTAAATTTGAATTCTGGCAAAAGATGAATCAAAATGAAATTACATTTTAAATGATTATCTTTATGATAGAAAAATCAAGCTAAATGAATGAATAAGCAGTGTGTGACTCTCTGAACAGATAATAATGAAATATTGGTTTACAATTCAAAAACCATGTAAGCCTATGATACATAATAAATAACAAAGATTAGATCCCATCCATTCACATTAAAAAAAATGATGTAAATACAGATAATGAAATGAACATTGTTCTGTTCAAAAAGAGGTAAAAATATCTTAATTCAAATAATTGAAGTCTCTTTACCTCTTTTTGAACAGAACAATTTTCATTTCATTATCTTCATTTACATCATTTTTAACTATCTATTTGTTTTCTTCATCATATCTTCTATTCATTGATACCAAAAAATCCAATACAAATAGACAATCCAAGGATTTATTAATTGAGGGAAGAAACAGGATTTCAGACATGAATCAATCATAAAATGCACAGAAAATCTATGAAATGTTGAACAGAAATAAATAAAGCATGAATCAGAGTCAATGAACCATCATAAGTCTTTGAATCAAGACTTAGGTGTAGCCCAATTAATTACTATCAAACCCAAGCCTCCAAACAATGTATGAGAGCACATAACCCTTCTACTCCCCCTCCTATGCCATATTCTACCAGCTGTTAATACTGGTATAATGATACAGGTGCTTCCCTCAATCGAAGTGGTAGGCATTCAATTTAAAGAATTCTAATGCATGTGGTTTGGGAATGATAGAGCAAGTGTTATGTCCAAAATACATCATTTGTTAAAGTATAATTTTATAGTATTTATTAATGTGACTTTTTAATATATAATTTTTAACCTAATAGCATTTTAAAACCAGATGGTCTCTAGATAATTAAGAAGTCTATGCGTTAAGTTGACTTACTCAAGATGAGAAAATTATCTTTCATATATAATGACTAATAGATGATAAGGAATAAAAATGCATCAGATAGCAATACATTCTGATTTCTTGTAAATTGCAATATTTCTCTCTATAACTATAACTGTCATGTCCATCCACCTGTCTCTCAACTTTCCCCTTCTGAAACAAATTGACCCTACATGTTCACTTTTTGTCTTCTCCTTTATGTCCCATTAGTTTTGCTCTTTATTTTTAGTTCTTCATTCTCTCACCTGTGTCTCTCCATCTCTCTCTCCCTCTAACACTTTCTTTTTCCTTCATCCATCCATCCGTCCCTCCATCCGTCCATCAATCCATCCATCCACTCCCTCCATCCCTGTTCCCTTCCATCTATCTAAAGTGTTATTAATCTGTTTCATTGACACTGCTTATCACTACTAATTAACATGTTCAGTTCTGATCATCCCAGCGTGATATACATACAGAACAGCAGGTTTATATCTCATAGCCTTCTCTCAAGGTGCACTGACAGATATTATACCTTGCCAGATATATCTACAAGCAGTTTTCAGCTAAGCTGTTAAGATAATGGTTCTGAATTTTGAATATATATTACCCCTCAAAGAACAACTAAGGATGCATTCCATTTTTCCCCCTGAAATGACAAGATTTAAACAAACACCTAACTACACTGATATTGATCATGACTTTTTTTCTCATGATTTCTTTAATGTAAGCAATATAAAGTTTTGTATATTTTGGGGGGTATTTGCTTCCTACAAAGACATGCTCTATGTAGTGTTCTAAAAGAATTACCCATCATAATTCACTTAAAATTCTCATGTATAAGAAGATGATAAAACCATCTGTCTACTGAGTGACCCATCGTAATTATACTGGCAAGAGTAAACACAGTTTTTACTTCAGTACATCATCTGACTTTGCTTCATAATGATGATATTATCAATCTTGGTTTTGTGAGAGTTAGCAAAGTCTCTTCTCTTGATAAATCAAAATACTAGTAATGAGATTTCACTTCAAAGCTCTATACTATATTTAATACAAACTAATTAACAATTCAGGTAACACAACATCAGTCAAAATCATACAAAATTGATTGGATTTATTCTAAGAGCTGGAATACAGCTTGAATAGGTACTCTTTGAAAGATTTAAGACCGAAGATTATGTACTTACATCGAGTCAAACATTTTGACCTCTAATGACACCAAAAACACTGAAGTAAGTCTCATGTTCAAGTGTAACTAAATACAATCCTAGCATCGCAGATACACTGAATTTATCACATTGTATATTCCCACAAGTATGCTCTTGACAATAGTAAATGAGTGATAATACACCTATCAAGACTGACTACGAATGTCAAGCTAATAACTTAGGGAGGGATATCGCTACCCAGGGGGTTGTCACGCTTCAGGTTTACACACCATAAAGGTGATATCGTTAAGGAAATATAGACAGAATAGGGGAATTGTAACGTGAAAGTTTAGCAGAAGCAAGCAGTGAAAAGACAGAGAGGGAGAGAGTATCCAATAGTGACTTACTAAACCATAAAAGAATGATAAACCATAATTTCTTTCAATCATTTAGATCAAATCACAATTGGGAAATAAAATAAGATATAATATGAATATTGGATAAATGAAGATTATGAATAGAATGAGCCATCCTAAAATCATTACCACTATCATATTGCTTTAAAGTAAGGCAAATAAATTTTAAACTAACATTCTGCAGTATTTAAGCAATCTTAATCAATGTGTTCATATCTCATGAAGATGAATAAGTTGCAAGTGCATTTGGGGTTATGGGGTGACACCCAAACACCCAACCGCCCCCCCCCCCCCCACCATCCATCCCTTTGCTATTTTCATGTATTAAAAAAAAAAGAGGAAGGAAGGAAGAGGAAAAAAAGGCATAAAAAGATGCATCTCTGTCATATAAATGTATAATACCATTTTCAATTGAATGCTTTTGTTGTTGTTTGGGGGAGTAATGAGACATTTTGGTTGTCTTCTCACCCTATCAAAGTATCCCCACACTGTCACTGTTAAAGAGTCTAAACATACATATGTTTATGATGACTTGTGTAAGATGTGCTGGCTATAAGAGGCTTACAATTGTACAATGGGTTCACATCTCATAAAGATATGGAATAAAAAGTCTGAAACTGTGATCAACCCTATATCATATTGAAAATTTGAAATTATTGTGAGGAATAAGACAAATTCCATTAAACTAATCAACCATATGCATGAATGATTGTTTACTGTGATAAAAAGGATGAGGTAACATGACCTCATAGTTGACTGTCAAGAACCCTGGAGCTGGTTCCTAGAAGAGCATCCAGGGATACATTATCAGGTTAGCTTTACTTGGAAAGTCAATGACACAATACATCTACCATCTATACTGCTCCTTTCTTCTTTAACACTTTCTAAGTTCCTCTATGCACTTAAATGCCACTTCCTGCAACCTTTACTTATCTATTTATTTCTCTTTCCCTCCAATCTTTTGTTTTCTTTTGTTTCCATTAAGACTAATTAAATTAAATCTCTTCTCTCTTGTTCAATCTCACTAACTATATTTGATTAATTCTCATTATTTACTCTTCTCTCCTCCAAATCTTCCACCTAGAAATAGCCATGGAATTTCAGAATCCTGTATTGCTCCAATTTCACACTACCAGTCTCCAACTTGAAATGAACTTTCTCACATGTCTTTATAATTCAAAGAAAATTCTTCGGAATAGGATATCAATACCAAAATCATTCAACCAAATGTGATCTATTTGACTCAATGAACTTAATTTACAGGGTTTTCTTTCAGCAAATATGAAAATCCTATCCAAAAATAAAACAGTTTACAAGATTAGATTTGGGAAAAGTAACTTTATATAAAACTTCTTAACACAGTAACATCTAAACTTCGTTTTAGCTTTACAATGCAACAAAAAACGATTGGAGAATCTTCCTAAAGGTACGTATAAAGGCTATCGAATGTGGCAAGGTGGACATTACTTTAGAATAAACCTCTAACTACATCAACAAGGACAGAAATCAGGATTCAAAGAGTTAAATGATCAGCAAAGAAATCATGTCTACCACTAATGACATCTTGGCAATCTGCCATTCCAGTATGAAAACAATTTTATGACACTACTCTAGCTATCTCCAAGAGACAATCCAAGACCAAAACAGAGAGATGGCAGCAGCCAATGCCAAAGGTTCATTCTTAAACTTCTCTTAGACGTCATCAAACCAGTGATGTCAAATAAAAGTAAACAAATATACTTTTATTAGATAGGATGAGTCACCCAGGTATATAACAGCGATGTTTTCTTTACCTCACAGCCAAGCTGGATATCTTCACCTATTGCTAATCTCAATGTGGTAATCAGAGACCTGGGCCAGTTTGCCCTGCCAAGTATTTACCTCTCTACACACCATCTATCATACCATGGTCATGACTGGTAGCTTAACCTCTACTTAGTCAGACATCATCATAACAGGACACTCAGGGATATACATTAGCAAATGTAACAACACTTGCATACAATATAATGAGCTTTACAATTCTCTATTTCAATTATGCAACATAAGAGAAACAGGATACAGGTTTACAAATTATAAAGATAATAAAGATTTAAAAAAATAAATTAAAACTTGCTTCAAGTCATTTTGTGTGTTATCTACATTCTTTAAAAATTCACAAAATGCAAAGCATATATCATAGTCACTCTCTTCACTTCATAAATATAAAGAGAATTAACAGATTATCGATACCAACAGAATATTTAACGTAAGCTTGTGTTAGCATATGGAAAGAGAAAGGTGTCATTTTATTATTTTCAGGCTAAATGTAGGTTTATATGATTTCCATCAAAACAAAAACAAAACTTATTTCTCATATTCATCATTCTGTATTCATCATTATGCAAAGCAGACCAGTTTTTAGCATAAAACTTTATAAACATCTAGCTTGAGTCAAACCCTGATTGGAATAGGAGGTGCAACTATAATCTCGGTAGATGAGATCTAATGTGATAGGGGGATGCCCGCCGTGTCACTCCCTATAGAATCCACATGTCAGGAATCTATGGTATTTGACTCTCAGTTCACAGACTATAACCTTGATAGTATGTGCTAAACTATGCTTTATCTCAGTCTAAGTGTTGCCAATTTATATTCAAGATATCAAATGCGTGCTAGCCATGAATTCTAAGGAATTAACTTAATATGGGAATAGTTTAGAAAAAAAATTGTCTTCTTTCTGAGATGCTAAATTTTTAATTGAATGAAATATAAAGATATTAAAATTTATCATGCCTGAGCTTGGATATAGTATGTTAACACTTTGAGATGATGTTGGACATGTTTAGTTGTGAAATTGAAAGAAACTTACAATGTAGCAGCTAGCACTAATACATACCAAATATACAGGTATTCAGCAATATTAAAAGAGATCACATTATCGGCGTATAGAGTATTCAATCTTTTATCAGTTATAGGCAACATTATAATAATAGATCTAATAGAATTCTGATATGCTAGATATTTATGATATGATATTTATAAATCATCATAGAAACTGATGAATATATGTTATTAGACATTGAAAGTGAATAGACTAAGTATTATATCAGCTCAATACTTGGAGGGAGATGCTGTACTGACATTATTTATGACTTGACAGTGAGTTTTGTTAAATGTAAACAAGGGTTACTATATCAGGAAACACTATCGGAAAGACATGATTGATTTTCAAATAGTACATCTTAAAAGTAAATCAGCTGTTCCTGAAAGGGCAAAGGTCAATGATAGGCTTTTTAAAGATAATGTATTGTTATAAGCCGAATGAAACACAATTTATTAATAGTAATACACAAAGTATATGCAAATTTTTTTCTAGATCAAAAAAATGGTTATAATTTCTAAGTAAGAGTATTACAAAATTGAATAAATTCCTGGATAGTATTGTGATTATTTGGATGAAATCTTTAGTTTATTTCAAACAACAAGGTAAGAATTTTTTTAATGCTTCTTGCTGGAAGGAGGAAGTCTCTGTTACATATTGCGAATGGAGCAAACCATCTTATAAATGTAATAATTAAAGTTGCCATTATATGTTTGTTGACATCCATAATACTCTAACACTTTCAAGGAGCTATATTGATCAAAAACATTTATAAATGGATCTAATTCATTCTTAGAAAAAACAAAAGTTTGTGTAATACATATGAGAAAAGCCAACTGAAACAATTGCTGTATAAAATAACAGGTTTTATATGAATGTCAAATTTATGCAATTGATTTTTTTTTTCATCTTTAATGGCTTTCATAACATAAGTTGATAAATACTATCAATCATTCAAGCTTTGTATTTACCGATGAAATAAGTGTTTCTATTCATACTCAAATATGGGACAATTTACAACTTAAAGCATTATGAATCAATCACAAACATATATACTTTAATAAAACAAGGACAATATTAAAGAAATATGATAGTCTTCAAACAACACCAGGGCCTATATAGCAACCATTCAAACTGTCATTTAGTTACTGCTTGTGAGGTGGTATTGTATGAAGACTTGTAATTGTTAGCTATGGTACATAGTTATGGTAAGTTGCATTGATTTGTGTATTATGCTTATTTCTGTCTCCTGTAACATCACAAGAGGCAAAAATGATCTAGTGGATTTTAAGGAGGCAGGGCTCACATATTGCAGACAAATGCAAGACAAATGAAATAAAATAAAATAATTAATATATGATGCACATTTAAACCCAGCAGGACATGATTTGGTAAAGTAAAGACTTAACAGAAAGTATTCTATATTTTCATGTCGGGAGACCTTTAAATTCACTGACATACTTTCAACATATCCCCTTAATTTCATGAATATGGTTAGTTACCCTTTTTCTTTTGCTTTTATCTATTCACCCTCAAACAGTGCGTAATGTGTAACAAACAATGTGTTTTCTTTTTTCAAAATATTCTGTACTTGTTTTTAAGTGCATAGTCTGGATCATTATCATGTTAACATTGATGATAGAGCGCAAAATTTTTATGTTCAATTAGATGTGTATGTACCTTTAATCATAGAGTCCTCATTATTTTAGAATCCTTCCAAGCTGTGATCGAATTCAAGCCTACAGTGTGGATTTTAAAAAGCAGCCCCGAAACAATCTTGGCTATTCTGGTCCCCAAGACACCCTTTCACTATAATTTTGAGAAATATTTCACTATAGTCTCAACCCATATCAAGGAAGTGGTATTGGTCAATACAATTGGACCTAGACTATTGATATTCACACTGCTTTCTGAGGATTCTGTCTGTGCAATTAAACCCTTGCATTTAGTTTAACGATAGCAGCCATGAAAGCCCAGAGGGGGATTGCAGACATCTTGCTGGGATGGTACAGATGTCTAGGGGCCTTGCATTCAAACCAATGCTGTCATATAAAGGTAATATGGTTAAGTGGGAGTATAGTAGCCCAGATAATATCACCTTAGCTGTTCCTGAATGTGTTTAAGCTAATAAAAGATGAAATCATTGAACCACACAGGTTTGTTTGTGCCACAATATATTATCCATGTGACACCAACAAATATGAGCCCCATCTTACAAAATATTGTGATTGATGCGATCAACAACAACTATGGAAAGCCAGCAACGTCAATATCTAAAATGCATGTTTATTCATAATTCTTCCTAGATATGTACAGGCTAGCCATATATTTATTTTTCTTGAAATCACATGTGTTTCTCTTTGTTTACAAAGGACACTGCAAATTTCCTGTGGCAAACATTATGGCATTGATGGATTTCCATAGAGTCAACATTCGTTGGATCAATCGTAACTCTTAAATGTGACTTAAGAGTCATGGTTAAAGATGCATGCATTTTATGTAATGCATAATGGATACACGTGACCTGACCAATATGAGATTGGGAAAAAGTACAATTTTTTTACACTGAAATCTTTGTGAAACACTCCTCATTTCTCAAGGCCCATTATTTCACTTCATTTCATTATATTTAGCATTTTTCCTAAAGAATATATATTTACACGGAAGTACATTAGAATAGCAGAGTACCACAACTATCCAAGTAAACTGCTGCTGCATATTTAGTTGCTTAACAGTAATCTTCTCTCAGAATTGAGTCTGGTTAATACTGGTTTATACACTTCAGTCATTCTAGTAATTCTACATAATTTATTCATCCATGCATAGATACATCTCCCTCATGTTCATAAGATATGAAACAACTCAATACATGATGCTTTCAAGCTGGCCTGGTATCTAATGCATAGAGCAGGTTACACAATTTGTAACTTACATTCATTTACAATTAAGAAAGCTAAGTTCTATTAAGCCTGTCTCACATTATGCTATCCGATGTGCCACGACTTTTCAAGAAATCGCATTCTGCATGAAATAAGAAAATTGCATGAAATAAGAAAATTCCAAGAAGTAAATTATTTCATTTAAAGTTTAGCATATTGTTAGGAAAACTAAAATCAAATTTCTACTTTGCGGTAAATCCTATGGTCGGAATAAAGTCCAAATCGGCTTCAAGTCACAGCCGATGATGACATCATTACAATTTGGAATTGAATTCGTTTTTATTCATTCAGGGATGCTCTGATAGGACTGAATTTTGATTTCAGTAGTCATACCACTATTCTGAACTCTGATCCGTAATATTTTATCAGTTGGAATATCCATATCAAATGTTATCAAAATTAATTTGAAATTCGGATCGCAACAAATTGCATAGTATGAGACGGACTTTACACTGTCCGCTTTGAACTAATTGGCTATCATTGTCAAATGCTAAAAATGAAAGAACACTTTACTGATATTATTTAAATGGGATGAAAAGCATTTTATAAAATAACCTAAGTCATGCTCATCTCAGTGATTAAAAAGCACTATTCTTTTTCTTTTTTCCTTTATGGACAACAAAGTTATTATATTATGACATTCTTCTGCTCATGCACAAACTATGAATTTTACAAAACTGCTTATTTACTTGTCTATATGGTACATATAAACTAAAATTAAACCACCACCGTTGATATGTAAGCAAGTCCCTTATGTTATATTCATAGCTAAAACAGACAAGCTTGTTGACTGCATTCCAATGGCAGGAGAAAGGTAAAATTCACATCTCTGATCCTTAGCTATGCACAAGTGCATCTACGCCTAGGGAAATATGGTAGTTGTGTCTTTCAGATAAAACAGCTGATCTTTAGACCATGCACTCAATGCTGTTATCATAAGAATCACAGTATGTATAGCTTCTTTCATGAGTGTGTGGGTGGGTGGGTCTGGCATATTCACACTGATACACCTAGACCAGGGACCAGAACCTAAGAAATAAAGTAGTTATCAACCAGTATGGGTGATAGTCAGTAGCATACTAGGATTTTCCACAGGGGGGGGGCAAAATCGTCCACAAAAAAAATTGACAAAATAAGGTCTTCAACAACAAATAAAGTATTTCGTGCCAGAAAAAAATTGACAAGCAAAAAAAAAAAAAAAAAAAAGTCTTTGCTTCAATTTCTCGTCAGGGGGGAGGGATAGGTCTCTTGCATGGGTTGTGCCCCCCCCCCCCGTAGGTACGCTAGTGGAGATATTTTAACTGAATGTTTACTGACATCAGTAAACATGACAGTATTATCAATCAGATTGTTATCAAAAATAAAAATGCTTGCTTATATATCATACAAATAGGTTAATAATTCTCTTAAGATTAATGAAAATCATTGAAAGAAATTCACTATTAAATAATTACAAGAGTAGAGTATGGCTGGGCAGAGCAGTGCACAGATTTTCTGATAGAGGGAGGATAATGACTTAACCCTAAAAAGACCTCGACGCTTTGCGCTTTATTTCCAAAACGCAAAAAGATAGCGCCGCAAAACTTAATGATTTTTTTTCTTTAAAAGTCACGCAACGTGACTTTTAGAGGTATCATATTATTCTAGACCAGCCCCTCTTCTACCAATAATGTTTCTTCCCCCTTTCTCCTTTTTTGGAACACCCCCCCCCTCTCCCCTTGAATATTGAGGAGATCAAGGGAAGGGGGACTGGTAAGTTCCTTGGTCTTGGTAGGCAAGGCATATTAACCATCCAATTCAGAGGCGGGTCCCTTCTCAATTTTGCCATAATTGAGATATTCATGCTTCCATCACTCCTAATATTCATGGAATTCAGCAATACTGCCAACACATGTGAACAACACATTCAGTACTTGGAAGAGAGCAGCACATTGAGGAATTCAAATAATGCTAAAAGGTCTTATCTCCATAGCAGATGATGACAGGCATCACATCCAAAAGCTTAGAGGTAAAATGATGTTAACTAATATATACACCCTTACTTAGATTGGATGTCCTTCTACCGCTGAATGCATAACACTCTGTCATAGTCAATGTCATGTGACTAAACAACATTCCACTAGATGGCTAAATTGATATAATGGTTATCAATGGTTCGTTCATATCTAATCATGATAACAGATGATGAAAGGAACTACAGGTATTTACCAGGGAACAAGAAAGAAAAGTAAAAGAATCTCAAGGAACATATTTCTGCCTGTATCCTTCTTAAATATGCAATGATAGAATAAGCTTACTATCATGTTTCATCTGCTTGGAATGGTGATGGGTATAGAACAAATTCACACCCATTGATTTTGTAAGGATACAAAATATAAGAATCGATGAACTTAAATTTTGATTCCTTTCCTTCAAAGATTTGTCACCTGAAAATGATTATATACTTTTGAACTGAATGTGTTATTTGGTTGAATCTGTTGGGTTCAATCATGAGGTGGTTGGTTCAATCTCCATCCTAATCATATCAAAGACTTCCAAAATGAGACTTGTATTGTCTAGCTAGGCTCTTGGCATGTCACAATGGATAAGGGTAATATAACTACATTATTAAGATATGTACAATTGTAGAAGCCAATAGAAAACCAGCAGCAAGCGGTTGAAATGGCTATAATGGCTTTCTTCTATAATAATATGGTTGAAAAGAGAAAAAGAAGTATTAAAGACTTGTATTCAAAAGATTTAGAAGGAAAAATATCACTGTTAAATAATAACTCAAATAAAAGTTATACCTATTATTTTATACAGTATGAAAGTGAAATCTATAGTTGTTCTGGGAATATTTTTATTTCATTTCTACAGATAACTCATGATAATTGCCTATGATGTAAACTTATAAACACCTTTCTAAAATATTAATCCTAGAGTTTAGGATAATGCCTAAATTCAACACACTGTTGACAATATTGACAATGTAATTGGCTTGTTTATTGTTTATTTTTCACTTTGGATAGGGAGATAGAAAACAGTTAATATTAGGGGATACGATGCAACCAACTGAATACACTTAATGGTGATTTAATGATGATCTAATTTGCTGAAGATGTGGCCATATTATGAGTTGAATTATAGATGAGAGACCCATCATTATAGCTCACACCTCATACCACATGCGTCCAGCCTAGCTAACACCTTGGACTCAACACCTCTACCAATGATACTAAGAATGTTATGATGTCAAGATTGACGTCAATGAACTGGACGATTCTATCACTGGTTAAACTATTGGGATAGATGCAGGGGTGGGGGTCTTCTCTGACCGGAACCATTGTCATAGATGCACCAGGGAAGGGAAGGGTCTTTCCTAACTTGTAAAACCATTGCGATAGATGATCGGGGGGGGGGGATTCTGACTGGTTCATCTATTACGATAGATGCACTGAGAAAGGGGAGTTTGTTGAACTTTTGTGAAAGATGCACCTTGGAGGCGCGGAAAAGTTCTTCTTTGAGTGGTAGAACTATTGTGATAGATGCATCGGGGAGGGGTGAGGGGGGTCATCATTTCTGACCAGTAGCAGATGCAAATATTTAAATGGGGGAATGAATACTGAACATTGTCAAATCAATAATCTTATCCATAATGAGAGGTAAATAGTTTAATGAAAAATAATGTTTATGACCATGGTAATGCATTGAATATCAATCTCCCTCTCATACCAATTTCAAATAAACCTGCCCTATTATATGAAATCACTTGTTTGGTTCCTTAGAATGAATAAAATAATCTGCATACCATCACTCCCTTGCTTTTGATAGAAATGTGAATAACATTCCAACACAACCTAACTTACATGTTAATCCCTAGAAAACACATTCAATATCACTGACTGCATACATAACATATTTATTGGCAGTCATATAATGTAATGTTGATGTAACCTGTGCGCTGTCATGAATCACTGCAGAAAATAGTACAGCATCCTGATGAAGTAAATACTATAGCGCAGGGTCACATTTCAGAGCACACCCAATTGACAGGTAAATTACTAGTTAATTAAAAGAGTTACAGGTTCATATTTATATCTGTATTTTCTATTTCAAAATAAATGAAGCCAAATTTCACTGCTTTGTTTTATTGATTTTATTTCATATTTTATCATTTCTCATTCATCCATGATTTCAACTTTATCATTTTTTTTCTCCATTTTATTTACCATTCATTTATTGATCTTTCATCTTACAAGTAATGTCAATGTTTAATATTCATCATTTCATGATTTGTATGCCTTGAATGTATTCTGTTCAATATTGAAAATTGAAATCTAAAGCTGAATCTTATTGTGTCATGCCTGTATAAATTTATCTATTCAACCATTTGTTCACTTCCTCATTTATTCATGATTCATTATTTGTTTATTCATTTTTTTTATTTAGGTACATAATAATTTGCACCAATATATAAATAAGATAAAATTCTGATTAGCCTCCAAAAGGAATGTAAGGGAATGATTCCATCAATATCATCACATTATTTAATTTGAAATGAAAAAGAGGAATCCCATGTGACAAATAATGATTACACTGTTAAAATAAACAATAATCCTGTTAATCGAAAAACAATAAAAAACATACAATTTAATTTGTTTTAAATAATTTTTTTTTTATATGATTAGCATGGTAATACAAACCCTGAAACCAACAACAAAGTTGAATGAAGTGCATCAGAAAGGTTTACAAACAGCAATTTTGTGAATATTTTGTGACCATTGAGTTAAGAGAAAATCACTGTTACTGTATCATTTTAAAATAATAATCTGGGATCTGAATTTCATTATTTACAAGTTACCATTGGTATTGGTGAGATTTTAAGATCGGTCATTTCAAATTATAACTCAAATTTGATATCCCCATTAAAGTAACAAAACTAGTTATTTTTCAAATCCAACAAGGAAATTGTAAAACTGTAACAAGAACTGGAGTTAAACAGGATTGCAGAATGATATCATTGTCAAATAATGACCAAGATCATGTTCCTATTCAAACATAGAGTACATCACATGGATGTTACATTATTAGACTTTTGGTACATTATTCTCAAACTAGAAGTCATGTGATCATACTCTATTTAGGAAAGAGAATGATTAATTTTAATATAAAATATTTACCCAATCCCTTTAAACGGAAACTTAGCTCAAACTATAACATTAAATAAAGATCTACATAATTTAAAGGCTTTTAAACACCAAGATAAAAAAAATATGTTTTTTTATCATGAATGATGATTGACCTACTTTATTTGCCAGTAATTCACATGATGTACTTTTAAAGAATGTTAAGTATGTCATCTAAAAGCCAGCTATGTAAAGTATCCAGGTTACAGACCTATCAAGGATGCATAGCTGAGTGTTTCCATAGCAACCATTCAACTCTTCAACTCTACTCTAGGTAAAATGCAAAAACTTGGCTCATTAGATTCCCATCTCCGGCCATGTTATTCACATCTGTTTGTTTTTACATGTATCTTAGAATTTTCATCCAAATTGATAATAATTTCTCCTTTTTATACAGAAATGTATAAATGTAGTAAAAAATAAACAGCTTGGGATGAAACAGAGTTCTCCAGATTGAACATAATAAAGTTGAGGGCCGTGAAATGGGGGGGGAGAATTCCATCAAGCCATCCCCCTTTTCCCACATAAAAAAAATGTACAAAAACATTAGAACGACCATCTGATTGTGATTTTTGCATTGTCAGCCCCCATTTTATCTCAGCTCCCCCCCCCACTGTCAAATTAAGAAATCAATTTAATCACTTCATTTTCAATTCTGGATTGCCAATATTCACTTAAACATGGATGGAAAATTGTGAATGTACACTTGACTTTTTAAATTGTTAGAATTGAAAGAACGAATACGACATTGAAAAGAAATAGGTCAGTTAATTCAATATGCTGATATAATTACTCAGAAGGACAATAAAAAACACAATTATCTTTTTATTAGCTTTCAAAAATCAATGTCTCTGTCTCCTATATCAATCTGACCTATTTATCTGGTGCAATTGAAAATTCCATTTGGAAGGTCTGAAATGTGGAAATTACTGCCTATTTACCTTTAAAAAAGGCAATCCAGATTTTTAGAAATCAAAAGAAATTACCATCACAGCTAATGACAACTCAGAAGATGGGGTGGTGTGGAGGTCTTATTACACCCCCCCTTCTTCAAATTGCATTATTGTTCAAAGTCACTTTAATATTTCAGAATACAGAATTAATGGCAGATACACAATTCTTGAAACTTGGTTTATAGAAAGACTAGCAAGATAATAGAACAAAGAAATAAATGCAAAGCATTGCTTATGACTGTTAAGCATTAATGTCATACATTCATGCAGTCATTATAATGGTTTCAGATTACTCCCCCATAATAAACAGAAATTAATGACTAAATATCACTATTTTCAAGTACATGGATTCATAAGAATTATATACAGCTATGGAATAATTGACATAGATTATATCAAAATGATCTGAACTTAAATGATCTCAATAAGAATAAAATAACATCTCATATGACCACGGAGCAACTGATCGGTTAAGATGTAATAACATACCTTCTAATGAGTATCTCCACTGATAGTCTAACACAAGAATATAAAATGAAGTAAATCCTTTTACTACCAGGCTATAATGGAGAGCGGGAGAGCTTGTAGGCTTGGGCTTTGATAATGATGATAAAACAAACAAAGTACTCAAAATATCTGACTTCTTCTTGAAACACCAGGATATGTATCCTCTTCTATAACTCTTCCAATAACCACAAAAGTCTTAATTCCTCTTTGGAAGTGATGCGATCCGGGAGAACGGGATGGAAGTGGAAGAACCGATAGAGACAGATGCAAGAGAGGAGTAGTCTGTTATCACTAGAGACAAGAAGAGGAAGGGGGGTTTAACCTTCAAAGACTAGTCTGCTACTAGTATAGGTGTGGTAAGTCTATTATGAAACAGTTCTGACCCTATTCAAAAGTCTGAACTAGACCAGCCACTTAACCAAAACAATTCTCAGTTATAACCATAAACTACGATCACATAATTTCTTGTAAAATTCATATTTACATACATACAGTGAAAAAGAATATTTTACCAGATCCAAACATCCAGCAAACAACAAAACAGATTTTATGCTCAAAGTGATTTAGTTTAGTTTGATGAATTTGTGGCTGTGTGAGAAGACTAGGTGAAGTTGGTCAAGAACTGGAATTATCAACACATCCTCATGTAGACCAATGTAGGTCATCTCTTCTCTCAAACTACAATTTCACTTTTAACCATCTAAGTCCTAATTATTGTCTCTATTATGCTATCTGTGTTGAATTCTCTTCCCATCAACCCCCCCCCCCCTCCCCCAGTCAACCCAATCTCCATCTTAATTTGATAACAATCCTATTTAACTCTTCATACAGCCGTCTACATGTACAGTACAAATCTCATTATCAGTGATTCTTTCTCCTCCACCTATTCCTAAACCTCATCCTCCATCCCATTATAACCTGATAGTATCCCTTCACCAATACCCCATCCATTTCCCTTGTCCTTGGGGTGGGGTCACATTCTTTTTTAACCCATCTTTTTTTTGTCTATCAAATCAGAATATATTTATATCTTTTTAATTCCCTATTTTCTGACTATGTTTGATAAAATTTATGTCCTATCTATCAATCCGGATCCTTTATTTACCTGTCACCTCTTAATCCATCAGTCCTCCTCCTCCTCCTCATCTTCTATTAAAACTACCTCCTCCTCCTCTTCTATAATATCTATCTCGTCCTCCTCTTCTCCTTGTTTATACATAACCTCCTCCTCCTCCTCTTCTTCCTTCATCTACAACCTAATCTATCTCCTCCTCTAAACCCAGCTAGGTATCAGCTCACTCCGTCTGTTCACACAGACAGTCAATCAGTCCATCTCACTCTGCCTACCATCATCTTCTTCACACGGCACTGGACCGCATCTACTGGTAGACCTGGTAGATAGAGGATACCCTAATATGGAGAATGGCATGTCAGCTAGCAGTGTACTGAGCCAGGCCTTCACCCTACCGCTGGGCCCAGTCTATGTATTCAAGGGATAGACCATGTCTTACTACACACCATACGGATAGAGTGTGCTACTCATAAAATATCATCAGAAATATAGGTTTAAATGCCCCAATCTGCTCACAATTAACATGTTTAGAGGTTAAAGGATTAAGGAGCTGCTTGAGTATAATCAGAACAGATCTTATGAAATGAGAACCATTCAATGGGTAGTGCTGGTGCAAATGCTTGAGGTGATGGGGAAAGGGCTGCTCATAGTGAAAATTATGGGGTATATAAGGTCGATTTCTGAAACAAATCATTAAAAAACTACCACACCTAGATTAACAACATGTATATATTGATCTTTCAAAAACAATTAAGAAAGACCTTAAAGAAAGCTTTCACTTGAAACAATAAGACAATAACTTCAACAAGGATAATTTTAGAGTTTAAACATACCATGAATATTGCAAAATATTTGAAACTTTGGACACTATTTATTCTCATTCATATAAAACTTAAAAGCAGATAGATTCACTTAAATTTCAAAACAATAAGAAAGGTAATTATCAAAGTATAAAAGAGCCATCATTTAAAAAATGCAAATCATTCCAGAAATGAAAATATATTGTCAAAGATTTGATAACCAGTAAATGATTTTACCTCAACTTTGGAAAATCAGTAGTACCAAATGAAAAGAGAATGTCATTCATTTCATTTGAAAATAAAACTCATTTTTGACAGGGAGGATTTCATTAAGGTTAAGTGAATAATGAAAATAAATGAATTTTCTTGACGTTGAACTAAGTTCAGCTTTAGATCTGTATGAAACCTCACTACCTATTAAGAGACTGTAGTTAGAAGCCATATTTAAATTTAGCTCTTGTAGAGCATGTCAATTAATACTAATACATTCAGTCAATTGATCAAACAGAGATTACTGTCAGGATTAATGAGACATCAAAGGCTACACAACATTTCTCATCTACAATGCAAAAAGGAAATAAGTTACACATTCATTTTAAATAGCAATATCTGTCATATTCACAATGACTTTGATGTTTCAAGTTTTGTCTCATGATGGAGGTCTTGGCAAACCCTCTTGGGATGTTGATTTCACTATTTCTATATTGAATTGAATAAAATCAAATTGAAATGAATTGAACCATCACTTGCATCTTTTTGAAAATGATGCATGATATATACAGGTATGGTTTGTAAAATGGCACAAAATGTCTCTGAATTATTGAGCAAAGCAGAAAAATACATACATTGAAAATACAAGGCTGGAAAATCATTTGTGTAAATCAATCAAAATCACTTTTTTCCTCTTTGAAACAAACATGAATTTCGATTCTTTTCTTTCATTTTTTGGCATAGGAATATTAATGTTCACATTTCTTGAAGGATTATATATATTTATTCATATAAATTACTGGACATGTCAACATTTAAAAGCTATATGCATAAGCACAATAACAGTGACAAAAAAAGGAAAAAAAGAAAACCACAAGAACTCACAATTCATTAGTCCAACACCTTTCATTTCATCAAGTATCAAACTTTGTATTCTTCAAGTTTCCAAATAAATTATTAGTGGAAATGTTACTAAAATCACATTTGTTTGACACATGTATAGGAATACATACAAACATCAGGGGGCAATTTGTATTTTTTTGTATTTACCGTATTTAATTCACAATTTTGCCTATAATTTACTCTTATTTAGAAGTTCTAAGAAATATGTAAGCTTTCTGATTAAGTGATGTTTCTCTTTTCTAACCCATAGAAAAGGGGAACTTGCTTTAAACCTTTACAATTGAATAAATCAGGCCACAACAAATTAAGGATATACAGTTGAAATATTAATGTGGAGGAAAACAGACATGATTTAGAAATGAAAATCAATGCAATTTTCCAAACATTAATCTTATTTTCTTTCTTTTTCTCTCTTTCCTTTGACCCACTCCCATCCCACTATTGTTCCTCTCTGTACATTTTTCTTTTTTATTTCTCTATCACTAACTAATACCCCTCCCTCCTCCTCATTTCTCTTGATCCTCCTCTTTTTTCTCTCTCATGATGTCATTTATTTTAAAATTGATGGATTTAAGAATTTCATGTCACTTACCTCATCCTTGGCTCCCTTCTCATCGACAAAAACATCCCCTTGTTGAGAATCCTCTCTCCCAAACAAGAACTGTCTCTTAAGCTCAGCTGCAGTTGGACTCTTCAATTCTGCTGCTCCAGTAGGGGTGCTTGAAGCCAGAGGGGTGGAGGTCTTGCCTTTAAAATCCAGGGGGCTTTCAGGAGGGGTCATGTAAGGCAGAGGGGTGAGGGGAGATGAGGGTGGGGTCCCGTATATTGATTTCTTTTGTTCTGAAGTATCTGGAGATGATTCTTCACTGATGCTGCTACCAAAACGAGAAGAGGAAGATGGAGATTTCTGTTGCCATAGTGATTTTGGAGTTGTTGAAGGAGAAGGCGAGTGGCCACCATGTTTTCCCTGGCCTTTTAAATTGGAAGAAAGGAAAATGCATTTGTATCAACAAAGAAAAGACTATACGTGAAATGAGTAAAATACACATGAATTGCTCTTTAAGAAATGGTATGATGTATCTCAGTAGCAAAGCTCAATACCCAGTAAAATTTTGGGTACAATGCAAATGGTATATGTGACACTTAATAAATGCACTGGCAAGGAACACTTTTGTTTGTTGCACCAATCAAATTCTTTATGAATAAATTACAAACTAATTGGTCCAGAAATGAGTAGATACTTCACGATATAATGTATGATGATTCATAACGCAACAAAGTTATCATCAAGATGCCATAATGATGAGTCCATCTGATGTAACTTTGGATAATTCATTTCAATCTGAAGCATTAACTTGCATACGTAGGGTGTTTATCTCACCACATCTGAACATTTCTTTAATGTTCAGACATTGAAATACACATTTCAAATTATCAAATTGTTGCAGTCTGCAACAAATAGCTAGTTCTATTTATTCATCTACAATTCATATACTTGTTCATATACTTTATCATATATTAATTGATCAGAAGTCTCTAAGAATTCAAGAATAATGCAGCATACCATCTAAACTACACTTTCCTAGCAGTTTAAGATTGAATTATTTTATCAATTAGAAATTGAAGAGGAAGATTTTGTCTTCAAATAAGCTCACAATATCTGTTTGCAGAATATCTAATGCAGTATCCAAACAGAACAAGGTACAAACTATATGACAACTGACACAAGATGGCAGCAGTCTAACCAACATCTGCACTACTAAACTTAACCATGCATATTCATGATAACAATGCAGCCTTGAAGGAATGAACACAAGAGGACAGTATATCATATTTCTATTGTGGCTTAATCAAGTGAACTACACATTTTAATCCCTCAACCGGCTCGCTTTGTTATCCTATATGATTTCTTTGTTTCATCCATGAAAAATTTTATACAAATTTGAATTTAAGAAATATTCATAATTCAGTACTACATCCACTGTTTGATAATTTGTTTTCAATTTGATTTTCTAAATATGATAGTTAATACATGAATAGACTTATAGATAGAAACCTAATGATGCTCAACTTTTTCATTTGTATATATTAATTTACATTATTTATATACGATAGGGAAATGATAACTGATTATGAAAGAAAAAAAAACATACCTGCACTATTATTGCTGTTGCCATTAGATGCACTGAACTTTTCTCTGAGAGCAGCAAATTTGCTTCCTGAGACAACATTCTTAAAGGATCTCGCTGGAGTGGAACTTGTAGGACTAGTGTCATCATCAGGTCTTGGTCTGTTGAATTTATTCCTCTTTGCCTGCAAGGATGATACTGCACTCTCACTTCTTTTGACCGATGTCGTGGTTTTCTTTGGTGTTGGGATAGCGTTGTCATCTCGGGTCTTATGAAACCTGAACGGATGACCAAAGTTCCTTGGAATGCTAGGAGTAGTAGAAGTGTCTGGTGAACTTCTAATAGGTGTATGTTCGCTAGAGTTTGTTTTATTTACAGAGAGTACTGCACCATCATGAGAGTCCTCAGAAGCAGGACTACTGGCTTTTTGTAATTGACTACCTGAGGAGGGACTTAAACTTTGACTTGTTGACTGAACCCTCTCACTCATCTTCGGAGTGACCTCGATGACGGAAGATATATTTTCTGAGGTTGATGTTGACGGTGATGTGGAATTTGAGATAGGGAATGTGGTGGTGGATGTTACAGGGGAATGTAAAGTCATCTGGGAAGAAACTGTTCCTGTAGTGTCTTTGACCTTGCTGATACTGTCAGCATCATTTGATACTGTCTTGTCTTCACTTGGGGCTTTCACCTTTCCACTTTCAGTATATGATGATGATACTGAAGACACCGGACTCTGGGAGGAAGATGTTTCCTCATCCCGATCCTCCTTGGTAGCACTACCATCATCCTGTTTCTTTGAGGCTTTCACATCTCCTACATCCTTCACCTCCAGTGTGGATTCTACTGCAAGGTTTTCAGTAGCCTTTGACACCAAGCTGTCATCACTGTTCTTGGTATCTCCATCAATTGTTCTATCAATCTTTTCTGTCTCATCCTTGGTAGTTTTGACAGCCTTGCTCACAGATGATGGTTCCTCTTGGCTACAGGTTTCTTCCAACTCTACTGAAATTAAATGAAAAACAAATGTTTATAGAAAAAAATATGCATATTAAAATCAATGTACAAAGGAAAATTGGAATAAAAAAAACAGTGCTAAGTAGACCATTCTGTAATAACACAAATCATATATACAAAGTTTACATTTTTTTTTTACTGCAGATATGAGCTCTTTCCCCCATCTTGTTTGTTTCATACACACTCTCATAATTTTTGTTCTGTCATCCAGCTTATTTTTTTTCTAATTTTACTCTTTATTGACAAAAAAATCCAACTTATATATCGACAATCTAATGTCCAAACCTGTTTCTTGAGCCACAGAATGTATTTTGAGATCAAGCTGCTTCATGATTAACAGAAATACCATTATGTGATGTCAACATGAAAGAATGACTGTTTGTGATCATTCTAATTTCACTGAAGATGTTTATATACATCATGATCGTAACATTAGAGTTAGGAAACCCCAAAGGTATAATACAAAATTCACGTCATTATTAGAACCTTCCTCCACAAAACAATAAACACAAACCATATTCTGAGAACAGTCAAATCTGCTGACTCTTTCTCAAAAACATTTTCAAGACCATTTCAATGAAGAGGGGACCACCTCACAAAACATTTGATGAATGAATGGTTCTATCAAAATACAACCTAATAGCAAGGTTTCTTTTGATGACTCACACATTCATAACAAAACAATTTCAATGAGGGAGAGGTTAAAAGATGATCAAGCAATGCCACTTATTCACACAGATTCTCAAAACCTTGATATACGTGATATATGTGGAGAATGAATGAATGAGTTAACTATTGTTTACAATGGTTTCCCCACTAAGCTTATTTTATTGCTGTCCCTTTTATACTGGTGTTATGTGGATCAACTGTAATCAGGTGCAAAAAATCATTATCAACAAGAAAATTAGGTTTTCTAAACGTAATTTGACAAACTTTTTTTACATCAGAACCTTGCAACATAAAAGCTATAATCTTTGTTTGAGCATAACTCTAAGTCAATGATAAAACATGTACAAACAGTTGCAATCGATCGCAAGTATTAATCATATATCTTTATGAAACACTCCCTCATGAAATCAAGTCGGTAGGAAAAACATGAAACAAAGCGAGAAATAAACTTACTTTTGAAATTACTGATATTTGTCACTGCTATTATAGCTAATACCCTCAGATTTATTACCAGAGAAGAGAATATGTAATATTTATCTTATTTTACTTTGCTTTCTTCCCTTCAGACTACAAAGAAAACCATCTCTGTAATATTTTGTCATGATTTGAACATGGGAGGGGGGGTCATAGAGTTACATCTGACTACAAGCCAAATTCTAAATGCCAACCATATTTAAAAATATCATTGAGTAACACATGGTAGAGCACATCCAATGAGATATGACTAATGCTGTGATGTGTTATAAAGCACATAGAGTTCAAGTTTGATTTAAAGTAACACTTAAATCTTTGTGAAACAGCCTTGAGGCAGTTTTAACTCAGATCTGTCTACTAACAGTTTGACCATCATTCTACATTTTTATTTCTTAATTAATGGATAAATCTTGAATCACTATTTACAAATGTCATCCAATTTCATTTTCCTATCCTCTCATTATTATAATGTATTCCATTAGCCTTCAATCCTAACCATTATTCTTTTCACAGATTCTGTTAATACATTTCCTGTGGCCTTATGAGTTTTTCATTACAAAATTGATCTCCCCTTGAAGATAAACCAACAAAACCATTCTAACAATATCCTTCAATAAATTGATTTCAAAGAATATTGAAACATTTCATTGATCTATTATCGAGTAAATAGCCCTCCCCAGTGAACAATATCTCTGAACACAATTAAAGTTATTGAGTTTTTATCGCATCTATTGACCAAGGTCCATTTGTACATTTAATTCCTTGATTAGTTTGTTGAAATGTATGCAGATTTCTCAGCAGGGATTTAATTTTTTTTTAATTGACCTCCAAGATTGTAAAGTAATGGTTGACCGAGTTATAAACTGCCTAACAAGAAAGACTAAGGTATCAATTGGTCTTTATATGAGGAAAGGCAAACCATGAATCAAGGAAGATTTTTGTTGATGTTTACAGTCATCAAGAAAGCATAATTAGAACTCTTATGATGAAAATGGTGTGCATGCTCACATAGAAATCTTTCATATGAAACATTAGATGATATGTTTTTTTTTCCACTTCCACTTCTTAATTTGCATGTAACAATGAGTTAACTCTCCTTTTACTGTGTTTATTACAAAGTCATCTTACTAAAATAATTATTTTCACAAAAATGTCTCTTTTTTGTTAATCCTTACCTTTCTTCACTTCTTTGGTTGACTGTTTGGCAAGTTCAGTGGCCTTCAGTTCTAAAAAAAACAATAAATTAAAATGTTCAGTAATGAATTATCATATCTTACATGTTTAATACCAACCAGTTTCCAAAGTAAAAAGGTTGAAAAGATAAAGTCGTTAATGTCTCAAGTGATTCCTTAGAATTGAGTGTTGATAGTTATATTCCATGGTTATATTTCTTGGATTCAAATTCAAAGAGTAATAATAAATAGTCAAGACCTAACTTTCCTGAAATGAAAAAGATTGGGGGAAAAACTGATAAAAAAAAGTCAGTCAAATGAAATACTTACGTGCTCTTCTCCTCATCGCTTCTTTAAGTCCTATATGTTTTCTCTTCTCCTGTTAAAATTACAAACAAATTAGATGTTAATATTATTGGAAATATCAATCTCAGATAAATGTGATCATTCTTTCACTCAACAAGTGATGTCTTCATGACTATGAATATATACAAATTTATGAGGTGGATATTTTGGAGCAGATTGACTTGCAAAATTAGCAAGAGAAAGTGCAATACAAAAACACCTATTCAATATTTTTTTCACTCAATATGAGCACAGTGGAGAATTTCATTAAACAAAATAGTCAGTGGTTTTCACTGGCAACTGTTATAAGCCACTGAAATCCTTTCATCTGATTGGCTCATAGCAAAATTTTCAGTGAAAGTCACTGACCAGATAGTTCATGGAAGACTTCCCTGGTGTGTAACAATATCACCCACAAGTAGAAACAAGGGATTTGAATTCTCACTACAATATATCTAAGATTAAAATGTGTTGTAGAGGTATATTAACCACATGCCATGTCAGTGAAATTAGTGATGGACAAATTTATAATTCTCTTGCAATAGCTGTATGGATGTATTAGTGATTGACCTTTGGTTGACCTGTGACCTCATCAAGCTCTGAGGATGACCCTGACGATGATGTCCCTGATGACGAAGATGATGATGATGATGATGCTGATGATGATGGCGATGACGATGGCGATGATGATATCTGGGATGTTTTAGTTTCTGGTTTGGTTTTCCTTACTGCTGGGATAGGCTTAGCCTAATGAGAGAAATAGATAGATAAAGAACATATAATGTATGTACCTACAGACTTAACTGAAGACTCTTATATTCCAGTAGGCAATTAATAATGGGAGACAACTCTGTTTTTTATGTAATATCATTATCAACCATTAATGTTAAATCATTACTGGAACTAAAGAATGTGTCCTGTTTAAATGTTTAGTTCTGAATATTGAGATATGCTTAGAACACCTAATTATTGATCAAAATTACAACAAAATATTCAACCCCAAATAGACCCCATATGATTTTCTTTTCTGATCTTTTTTTTTCTTCTTTCCTTGATTGATATTTTTCCATTATATTTCAAACACCACAAAATTATTGCTTCTTCCTTTTCACTCTTTAGTTTCTTATTTCTACAGTTTAATTAGCATACAAAACATAGCTCTAGAATACTTCAACAGTACCTGACAATTTACAGAATACTATTTTGGGTAAGAATTAGAAGGAAAATGATATATAAATATGCTGGCATGTCTATTTTTACAACATCCACCAATTCCTTGACAGAGAAAGGTTGAGTTAATTGGCTGCAAGCTAAAAGAACAATATTACTAATATGATACTACAACATTCTGTCAATTTTAGCCTTGTTGCAGGTAGCAAAATATGCAAGCTTTTGCATACATGTACAGACCATCAAACTCTGTTTTAAGCATTTGGGTTGCATATAGTTTCCCCAATTTTCACAAGGGGATAAAATAATTAATAAACAATGGATTTGCAAAATTACTAACAGCAAAGGACTTCATAATTAAAACTTGTTTAAAGGTAGAATAATACAGGAAACAACAACTGCAAAAGAATAATTGAAGCAGACATGAAGGTGTGATTTTTTTTATTTTTTAAGAAGATAAGCAATAACTGACAATGAGCCAAGTAAATCCTTGCAGTCACCAAATGACATGATTCTTTCAAGGAGAGAAAGAGGGATGCCCATTAACAGGTGTGAAATAATACTTCAATTATTGGGGGCTATATACAGGTACAGGAAAGGTCACTTCTAATATATGAAAAATATCATATGTAACAAAAATATGTGATAGTCCTCAACAAAAATATATATTTCTTTTTATACATAAAAAAGAAATACTTAGTATGACTTGTTAGATTCATAGAAAATAATATATCTTGTTATGTAGCACAAACAGTGTTTCATGAACGTGAATGAAGAAGAAAGAGAGAAAGAAAGAGGAGGATGAGGAGAAACATGATGAAGATGGGAGAACATGAGAATGGGAAGAGGAGAAAAAAACACAAATAAAGAGGTGGAAATAGATGCAGTTGATAATACAAATACTGTGGAAATATACAAAAAATCAGAAAAATATTGCATATAATCAACATATTTGTACACATGCCAGATAACCCTGGAATTCTCAAAATGATCTTGGATCACATTAAGTGATATGAAGAGCTATCCGGTCTTTCAATTAATCTCCTTCCCTTTTCTTGGCGTTAGAAACCCCACCTGGTCGACACACCTTGTACATAGTGCTTCATAAGGGGAAATAAGTCATCAAGAGAACTAGATCTCCAAATGGTTTTGATGTCAAGACAGCATAAAGATAATTTGATGTGACAGGTTTCTTACATTACAAGATGCTTAAAAACTTACTAAATCACTGCTCTAGTTTGAACCTGCACTTATTTGATATTCATTTAAAGGTTACTTTTCAAAAGGTCTTGGAATCTTTCCTTTTATGTCACATATATAAATATATTCAACGTCACTTCTTTCAATCATTTTCTTAAACTATGACCATCGAACAAACTTCTTTGGATTCCTTTTAATTCTGCTTCATGGCTTTCTTTTCTCTTTTGTTTCTTCCCTCACCTGTTTATTTACTTTTTATTCCTTTCCTCCGACAACTGACATTCAAAAAAGGTTATCCAAGTAACATAAAATTGTTTGGCTTCCTTTGTTAGAAAGATCTTTTGTATGCTTTCTTCAAGATCACATATTCAAGAACCTTATTATATTCCAAGAATACTTGGCAGAGGGAAGTATTTCCATTTAATTTATTTCAGAATCTTCTGGATACGATTCATATACAACATGAAATTATTCATCCCCCCAAAATAAATTCAATCAATCTAACAATGTTCATTTCTGCTACAAAGAGGGTTGTAAATTCTGGAAAATTGAATAATTTTGAGTCAAGTTTCATAAGGTGCAGTTTATAGCTCACTGAATTGATCCATACTCCTGAAGAAAATGAGAATCAATGTTTATTACAACAGGAAACTCAAATGTTGTAATAGTCATAATTGTGGTTTTTATAATTGATGCATGATTGCATGTTTTGAGAGTACAGGGGTTTGTTGCATAAATAGTTTCTAATTCATTACTTTTAGCATGCAATGGTAAAAACCAATACTCAAGGAGTACATAGAGGTTACAAGTAAGTGTAATAATAAAGATGGATAAATAGCTTTATAGACTCATTCACACAATGTAGTCAAGTAATTTCTAACTGACCTGTTTAGTGGTTTGGATGTTATCACCTTTAGATGCTTCATCATCTGCATCCATCTCAACATTCTCTTTAGTCTCTAAGACCGGTCCTGGAATGGATTCAGGACCACATTCATCTTGATTTGGAGTCTCACATCTGATTTTTTCAGAGTCACTTTCGGTATCACTAGACTTACTCTCCTGTGGTTTTACAGGTTCCTTCTCTACTGAGTCTCTATCATCCCTTGGCTCCGGGAGATCAGATGTTTGGGAGGATAATGGTGATGTGTTTATGGAAGATGGTTGTGATGGTGGTGGTGATGAGGGTGGTGATGATGATGATGATGGTGAAGCAGATGATGATGATGGAGAAGAAGAAGATGATGATGAAGATGATGACAAAATGGAAGGAGAAACAGGCACTAATGATGCTTCTACTATCTCATGCTCCTCACTTACATCTCCTCCATATTGGTTGCCATTGGAAACGCTGACTTTCTCCTCAGATGTTGATGCTACCCTGTCCTCATCCTTTCCTGAGCATTCCTTAAATGATGCTAGTGGTGTTTGAGGAGATGAAGATGATGCTGGTCTCTCATCACTCGTCTCTCCTGTCACATGTTTTCCTTTCTCTTCTTCCTTTGCTCTTCTTAAATCATCTGCCACCACCAGTGGAGTTTCTTTTGTTTCTGCATTGGTCCTACGGACGTTTGCCGGCTTCCCTGAGCTTTCCTCCTCTTCCTCTCTGACACCATGGTTCTTGAGAATGATAGCACCATCCTGAATTACACAGAAAAAACCAAATCCCCAATTAACAGATCACCTACAAATCCAAATATAGAATGTTCACACAAAATTATATCATTCTCTGCCTTTCCCCATCAAAGTATCTCTCCCTCTCTTTCTTGAACTACTCCTCTATTTTTTTCCTAAGCAGACTGAAGATAAAATATTTATGGTAATTTTAAATACCAGACTGGATTATAAAAAGACAGGCAGAATGTTAGGGATGTTACAGCAAGGCTGAACTTGATAAACAAACAAGGTTAAGACATGACGTCTACTTGGCAAAGGAGGATTACCCATTATAAATGTCACAGGGAGGCTAAGGAGCTAACAGGATTCTTCATAAGGCATTTATTGGGGGTTAGGACTGATTAATCATGGCTTAAAAGTACAGCTATGATACATAAATGAAACATGTTGGTAAACAGCTCTACATCTACCCTATTGCAAACTGGAAAGTGATATACCTTATCTTAAAGCTATCAAAATGAAGGAAATGTTAAAGAATCAATGAAAGTAAAGGACTAGGCTTTGATGGTAAAACCAATAAATTAGTGAATAAAACACAGCTTTCAGCTTACTCCTTGATAACCAATTATAAAGACAAACAACCAAATAGATCTGCACACTAATAATAATAATAATAATCCGCTTTTATATAGCGCTTAATCCATCGGAACGACGTTTCTAAGCGTTTTACAGATATATTATTACCCCGGTCATCGGATTCAATCAGTCATTCCCGCACACAATGTGTGCACATCCTCCACTCCCTGGGGAGTATTCCAGTCAGTTGCCTGTGAGGCGCACACAATACTGGACAAGCTACAATGACTTTCACATCCTACCGGGTACCCATTTAGCACCTGGGTCGAGAGTGGCAAAGTGTGGATTAACGCCTTGCCAAAGGACACCAGACCACTAACAAAGCCAAATGCTTATAATCAAACATAAAAACACACATGCAAACATATTTCAAGTGAATATTAAGATTAACCAGCAATAATGCCTACACTACAGTACAATCTCGATATCATGGAATGAATTCAAATCTAGATCAGCTGTGGTAAGTGACAACTACACAATTGATTAGACTAGCTAAACCTTGAAAAATTTGAATTATTATAATTTGAAATTAAGAAATAAATCCTAGGTTCAACTGGTCATCAATGATAGATTCAATATAAGAAGACCTAATCATAGACATTTTAACACACTATCTTACCACTGAACAAATATAAGAATTTCAATATATCATATAGGCAAAAAAATCATTGAAATTTACTAGATTTGAGCACAGACAGAGGTATATTTCATCTATCAATATGACCTCTAGACAGGTATCACATGACCAAAGGAATGTTGTCTAATTGGACGGGATCACTGAAATATGCTAACCTCTGTCACAGCCATCAGATTGGTACAAAGGTCAAATGAGGTCATGACAACATTCTGTTCCCAAATAAATCTGATGTCTGTAACAATATCGTACTGTAATTACAGACTCAATCTAATTGAGCTTGAAATTGTAGAAAGGAACTTGAATATTTCTATTTTGGAACAAAATCTATCCTTGTGAATCTCTGGAGTACCTGTACAAAATATCCCAAATGAAGTTGATTTGATAAAATCATAACAAATTTATTCTAGACTAAAGAAAGAGTCCTGTCACTCAATTCAGTGGAATCAAAAACATGGTGTGTCATCTATCGGTCCAAGTGGATAGGCTGAAATTCGCAATGCCTCATGGGAAAAAGTAAAAATCTTTTGCGCGCGGAAGTACTTAAGTGCATGCATGCATGCGATTATTCAGTGCTGGCCGACGCTGCTCGACCGGATATGCTGTTTACTATAGGGTCTATGAGGTAGAGAGAAATTTGCCCGCATATTTCTTTGCGAAATTTAGACCGTTTTTGGTGTATATGGTTTTCATTTTTGAAGCATCACAGTCACCAGCAATGTGCGCTCCCTGCGCGCCATGTCGACCCCGAAGTTAAAAATTTTGCTTGGATTGTGAATCGACTGAATTCTAATGGAACAAGGCAATGACAGTCTCCTTCTTTGTGGATCCTCTTCAAATTTATCAATTTCATATTTTTTTAAAGGAAGCCAACTACAAATTTCTTGACCACTTAAACTGAAGTATTTTTAATAATTTCTGTAAGAGTCTTATGGTCCTGTTCAATTGTTGGTTTTCCAGTTCAGCTTATGTTATTTTTGCCTTGATTTAAATAAATCTGTTACTAATTCTATTAGCTTGTTGGCTCAACTGCACATTTCACGCCACTGTATTATATCAAATGATGTAGGTGTACTGGTAAGATGGGGTGGGAGCATTTAAAAATGACACCCCCTCCCAACCCCACCACATCACCTTGATATATTTAAAATAAGTTGATCAAACTATCTTCAGACTCAAGAACATATAGGCCATTATTAAGTTGCCTTTTACTAGATTTAATGCTGAAAGTAAAGCTAAAAACAACATAAAACGAGGGGTTAACATAGGGGTTAACTTAATTTGACAACTCAGTCCAAGTGGGGTAAGTTCAAACACAGGAGAATCATGTTCACATACAATACATTTTCCAACCAACCAATGACAGTGAATTTAACAAATAACTGGGATAAATCTCCTCGTAAAATGCACTCATTAACAAGCTGATATATACCTGGATATTTTTCTAACAATTTGACACTTTTATATCATTTGGCACTTACATTAGTGTGTAAACTATCTCTAAAATACTCCTATTAATATATTTCATGCCACTGATGATTTATTCATTTTAAGTTCACTATTTTATTCCTCTGATTCTTGTTTTTTTAATTGTATCTTCATGTTTGAAAATATTTATCAACCTGCTTTCATCTGATCTGCCTTATTATATATTCAACTTATCGGCCTGTCTGCCCATGAACTACGTGAAGCCGCTTCAACAGTTCATTTCAAGACATCAATCAAGACCTATCTTTTTTCATTGTTGTAGCGTAATATAGTTTTATATAGTTTTATTCAATATGTTTAGTACCAAATTAATATCATGTAATGATATATGTAAATTTAATGTTTATTACAATGTAGCACAATACTTAGTTTAATGTAGAATAATATTTTATTTTCTAATGAAAACCATATTAATAATTTGATCTCTTATGTAACAGATAATTAATTTGTTAAGCGCATAGAAATTACCAATATTATGCGCTATATAAGTACAATAATATTATCATTATTATTAATATATCTCTATTTCCCCCCCCCCCCCCGATAGCTGTCCCTATCTTACATAATGTGTTTTCTTGGAATGAACCCAATATCCTTTCCACCCCACCCCTGTCATCACCCCACCCTCAGAGCAGCTGATAGGATATCATTCGTTACTCCAACCATGGACCTACTACACATCCTATCAAATACTTGATAGTTTCTTCCTATATTCGCTGATCCATCAATCAGTACTTCACATCATTCCTTTAACATCTATAGGCCTACCTCAGTGAGCAAGGTTTCATGAGGGTGGGGCACCCTATGATTACATGAAGAGGAAACTCCTTGGCTAAGAATAACCATTTCCAACTTGCTATTTGAAGATTATAGTCTGGCTCAAAATGTTTTTTCCAGAAGAAGGAAGAAATTACTGTGTCCACAAAAATACCATTTAGTGCTGCTTATACTATTAAGACTCCATCTGCACTCAATCTCATCTTTGAATTCATGATCGGGATTCTCAAATAATAAAATAATTCTGAATTTTTTAATGAATTTTTATGAAGGGTCTGCTCTATAGTCTGACTTGCAATGAGTTGGGACTAAATATGTATGGGTGAATTCATGAAAAAATATTACATTCTGGAATAGACAGGTAAAAAGACAGGGTTTAAAGAAAAATTAATATAAAAGTTATTCGCAGCAAAAAAAACCCTTCCTAAACATTTCTATCTATACCCGTCTAATGCAGGTGTGTACTCTAAACCAACTCAGGAAATTGAAAGAATCCTTCAAGAGAGTAGCAGACATCTGGTCTAATCCTTGAAAGCTTTGTTGGGACTATCAGGTGCTATGATATGGTATTAAAGATGGGAGGGGTTCATATAAGGATCAACCAAGATCTACTCATACCCATCTGACATACCGCCTTGTGGTGCTAAACTCTAGCTTAGCACTATCAACACAATTAAGATAGGGATTCTGAGCATAGGCCTACCACATGATGTGCATTTATTGAGCCTCTTCTAAACAAAAAACATATAAAATTTCACATATTAAAAGATTTAATTTAAAAAATAGGCCCGCCTGTAGAGGTTCATGATGATCTTTACTTTCCTCCCATGCTAAGCTAGGACTTGACCAGCTATCTTCAGAGAAATTAATTAATGGCAGTAGACAGAGGTCATTACAAATTTGTAGCTATAGGCCTACCCCCCGCCCCCCTGAAAAAAACCCTCTGTATTCTCCTGTTTTAACTTTTTATACCAAGCCCATTAAGTAAATTAAAATGAAAATAACAGGATAATTGCACCTAAATATTTGTACTATAATTTCACATGACAATGTACTTGTCAATTCAAATACTGAAATGACCGAATTCTATCACTTTGTAAAAACAATTGTATTTATCAGGAATTTTCATTTTCAATTTCTACCAGTTCAAGAAACCAGTTATGATTTAGAGTATTATCATAACTGGTTAAAATTTCATGAACTGGTAGATATTGAAAATTAATTGCTTAATTATTTTGTGTGATTCCTGAAAATGAAAATTCCAAAAATACAATTATTTTTACAAAGTGATAGAATTAAGTAATCCTATTATTTGAATGAACAAGTACATTATCATGTGAAATTCCCATATAATTTATCTGCACAGTAAATTTGTCACCATTTTAACGATTTAATAAAATGAATATTGATCCATTCTGGTATTAGTACAATAACCTACAATGAATGCCCTACAGTAGCCCGCTGGATATCTACCCACAGATAAATAACTATTAACTATCTGTGTCCCAGTCCTCTGTTCAGAGTGATAACACAGTAACCATGGCAACCATCCCAGCTCCCAAATGGTGGAGGCCACACAGGGCTGTTGTCTACTAACTTGATTACATTTCTCTTACTCACAAACAAACTCACAAGGGTGAACATTCAACTTTCTTTCAAGTCTCTATCCTAGTTCCTGTGAACCTTTCATACATTGTGTCGTCATGGATACAGGTTCAGGAAGAGGCCTACTTTATAAAGACTGTCAATTAATAAATAATAAGCTAGATGATAATGATGAAATTCCAACAATGGGTAACATTCTAGAATTTCAAAAATTGTGGTTACAATTTTGACCCCATGGCCCACTACCCATCCCCCCCTCCTCAAAAATCAATGACACATCATTTGCTCCTGCGACATTTACTCCGGTCTCAATATCTTAGAGGGCATAAGGTTAAAGTTATGACTATAACAGAGTTTTGTTTCAGAATATTAAATGTAAAGACAAGGAGTAGGGTTTATTTAGTTTTATGGGTTATGTTTTATAGTTGGCATAACAAGCAGATTTTCCATCGGAGCAATTGCCGTCAGATCAATTGTCGTCGGAGCAAATGTCATGGAACCCAAAATCTTACTATGCTGTGTGATAGAATACTGAAAGTGTACCTCTTCCAACTTTTGGTGCTGGACGTCTTCTCCAGAGCTTTCCATCACAATTAACTTTCAAGTTTGTTATTATTATTTTTCTCCTTTTCTGCTTATCAATTTTCATCCCTATGAAAGTGGTGGCTGGGGGGTATGTCCCCCTTGCAGCCCCCCCCCCCCCCTCCCCAATACTGCACTGCATTCAGGTCACAGGTTACTTAGCCTTTCAAACTTCTGAAATCTCATGCTATTCAATTTTAGATATATTTATTTGTTTTCATCTTTATCCAAAATGAATTCCAAAGGAGGTGAAAGTTTAAAAGTATCCTGAAGCTAGCAATATGTAAGTCAGCTCCTGACCCGAATCTAAACAAATTTAGGTCAATGTAGTTGTCAGGTGGTCAAATCACAAAATGGAAGTACATCCTTACTCTGGAATATCTATTAATTTAAACTTTAAGAATATTTTGGAGGAAATATACCTAACTTTTAAAACATGTATCATTATGTCTAATACTTACATGTAAAAACTTGGACAAATGCCTTAGTGCTTCCAGGGTGCTTTTTATTTTTCAACCCCCCAAAACTGTGAATCACATCATAGTCTGTCATAACATCTGTGAACAATTCTGAAATCTGTTACTGTCTTTAAGTGACCTACATTGGTAAGATTACTCATCACAGAGCCTAGGCTACAGCATAGTGAGACATTTTATTTACCAAACCTATCTAAAGTACCTCTTTCAGGAGTGAGATTTACATTCCAGAATACAAGATAACACCCTCTGAAAACAAACAGATATGACCAAGTACTGCACTCTTTGAACTATTTCAGGAAATCAAACAGCCCCTATTGATAACCAATCAGTATAAATTGAGCTTAATGGATGCAGGATATTTACATCATAATTTATCTATTTAGGATATTAAGGATGTATGTGGGTGTATCCCCATCCCCCCCCCCCCCATCCGCTACCCTCCAAAAACCTTAGATTTAGTATCATGTGAGAAAATTACATTCCTATGTCACTCAGCTTTATCTAATTCATCAATTAATAGCTAAATATCAAAAGGATTTTACTTCTTATTTATAACAACTCTCATCCTTTTTAAGAAAACTTGCTGTGCATAAAAAGGGAAAGAAAACTAAGCTGCTCTACATGTTAAATGTTTTTTTTTACTAAGGAATTGTTAACTTCAGAAACAACACTTTTGTATAAATACTTTAATACGGATTAGATCAGGAAAAGAAATCTCTTATAATTTTAACTCTACTAGAAGAGTATTTCATCAACATTTGTCAGATCAAACAAGTTATCAGATCTGACAACTTTCCTTGATTTTGATAAGCATCGTTACTATGGCAATTGTTGATAAAGCAGGACCTGTCAGATGTAACATCTTGTAAGTCCCATACTTTGCAGGAGCAGTTTGTCAAATAAATATTCCCCTTTGTCTCTGAAACTATAATTCCACTAATACCTCAAAACATAAAATTGTTCATCTATGAATATGAAAAAATATATCAAACAATCACAAATAATAAATTTACTGGTTTTACTTTAGTTAATTCATAGTTATTGTCACCATTTTCACAAACTGTCCCAAGATCACAAACAAATCTGATGGTATTTTGAAGAAAAAAAAATCAAGTACTGGATAATAATCCATCAAAATTTCTGAGTTGATTCCATATCATTGTATTACCATTGTAGCAACAACTAAATTCACTCACATACTTTCATCTTCAAAATAGCCTTAAATAATGTCATATAAATCTCAAACTTTGTTTCCATTTGCTGAAATATTCTTGGAATGCTTTGTGAAACCGGTGACAATATTCAAAGTTCAACTCACTGGTTTGATACTTGATTCAAATCCTTGAGTTGTTGACAGTCCTCTGCTATTGTTGCTGTTAGTATTGCTGCTATTGTTGTTGTAGCTGGGTGAGTTGTTACTGGTCCTTGGTAGTGATAAACCTGTACACCAGAACAAAACAAGAATAAATAAATCAACAGGTGTTTCAATACCATTCATAGTAGGACATACTGGCTTTGGATCTTACTTCTTGAACTTGACCAATTAATTTTTCCCCTCTGTGTGTGAGAGAATCCAATCTGACAAGGAATTTGTCTTGTACAAAATGGTATTTAAATGAAATCGTCTAGAATGGGCAGACTTACAAAATATTGACCAAAAGAATGACATGATATCAACTTACAGACAAAAATAAGGAAAAGAACATACATTTTATTAAACAGAACATGTTTTGAGCTTCACACCTCATCATCAGCCTGAAATCATAGAAGAGGGTCACTTTGGGATATCAAGGTAAATTTGAAGAATGTAGTTACAACATACAACCATGTGGAACAGAAGGAATTTAAAAAGGAGTGAAAGTAAAAATTATCTTGATAAAGTTGATATCCCAAATGTATAAATACCAATGACTCTGTTCTATGATTTTAGGCTGATGATGAGATGTAAACTCAAAACACGTTCCGTTTAATAAACACTGTGTTTACATGTGATCGGCTTTTGGTTCAGAACCAAAAGCGATGCAGAATCGGCTCACATGTCGATCAATAACCTGAAATGATATGCACACCAACAAAATATGTCATAATAAAGACAACGCTGGCTCTGTGCGCTTACAATTACGTCACAATAGTAAAGTAAATGAATTGCGCATCAATTGTCGATGCAGAATTGGCTCTCTGTTTACACGTAGTAAAAAAGCCGATTCTGCATTGGCTCGCGGTTCTGAACCTACTACTTTGGTGGTGCAAAATTCCCAATTCTAAACAGTGAGCCGATGCAAGTTAATCGCGTTTACACGCTATGAAAAGGCTGATACTGCATCGGCTCGTTCAAAAGCCGATCACATGTAAACACGGTAGATATGTTATGTTCCTTTCCTTATTTTCGTCTTTGAGTCATTGAACATATTTTAATGGTCATTTATTAAGCTAAAACCTTATTATCCCATGGGATTCCAAGGATTCACGATCACAATGGTTTATGATCAAGTGCAAATTAACAATGGAAAATTAAAACTCATCTTTGCATTCTTGCATGCCATGCTGTATACAATTAGGACTAGAAACCAACTAGATTTGATCGTTTTTGCAATAAATCACAAATCTTCATATCAATGGACTTCCTAAAATCCTAAATCCTAAAAATAAAAAAAATTCAATGCAAAACTAATAACTAAAAAAAAAATATGATGAAGAACATACTTGGTTGTTATTCTAGTTTGACTGGTAGCATGCATTCATAAAACATTTTCTTGAAAAACACTATAAGGCCTATGGTCCAAGTCCTCTAGGCAAAATAGGCCAAATAAGTTTTAAATTGGTAATTATGAAAGTGTTGTTAGAAGTCCAGTGAATTTGTATTGTATTGTTTTACACATATAAATTACAAATATAAAACTTCTAACAGTCAGCCAAACCAAAGAAGCATATCTCCATGGAATAACATCCTTGTTGCTGTCAAATATTATCACAGGACTAAGAATGTTCTTACAGGAAGATGGCATCGATAAGCCAAGAGAGCTCAAAAAGTCTTCTAGAAGTTTGGCCGATTCGATTGATTTCTACCACATATCATTTCCTGATCAGTCACCAACCTTCCTGTTCACTCTCATCTACATCCTGATTAACGTTCCTCCTCCTCCTCCTCCTCGCCGCCCCTTCTACCCCTACCCCCCCCCTCCAATCACACTCTCCCCCCCCCTCCCCCTCTTCTGGTGACACTAGGCGGTTTCAAACCGCCTCGATCACAAGAATCCCCGTTAAATTACGAGAACTTTTTAAGGCCAAAAAATACCCGTTAATTATTCCTGCATTCACACCGCCCCGAAACACATCCTTCGGGATAAGTTCCCGAAGTTACGAGCATGCGCAGTGTGGTCTGATAAGCAGGCAAGGCGGGAGATTCAAAATCACTAGCCCAGCAGCCACCCACGCCGCCGCGCCCAACGACACGCTGGGATAAAAGTTCCCGTAATTTGCTTTCACATCGCCAAAATACCTGCGACCTTGGAAAAATCCCCACGAAAGTTCTCGTAATTTCGCCAAGTACCTACTATTTAGCGGGTATTTTCTTTCGGGGAGATTACGCGTAGTTTGCTTTCACATTACCAAAATACCTGGTATTTTCTGATCGGGGTAAATTTCCCGATCAGAGAATACCTGGAACTGGCGAACTTCGAGGCGGTCTGAAACCACCTACTCACTTTAACCCTTAACCACATTTGTCAGACAACTTGCATTGGTTTAGAACACATCTAGAATGCAAATGTATGGACAAACTGAATTTGGGACTTTATTTGAATCCTAAATCTTTCTTATTTTAAAGGATTAAACACTTTGAGATATGAAAGTAAACATTTAGAATTCAAATAAAATCAACAATAAATATGGTCCCTAACCATGATCAAACTGGAATTATTTCAAATGCAAGCAAATTAGAGTAAGCATGCACTCCATTCCACTTTCCCCTTTCTCTTAATTCTATTTAGTTTCCATCATTTTTTTTCATAAAAAATACTATGAAATCATTTCTTTTTAACCTTTAACTGAATCTCATTGTCACTCAGTAACATACTTTATTTTCTCACTCTCATTCTCTAAATCTTTACTTCATATTTTTGTATCATCTTAAATGCTTCCTTTGTTCATCAATACTTCACTTATCTCCTATTTTTTCCTGTTCATTACCATACTGAATTAGATCTGAACATTGTTTTGCTTTCTCAGGTACAATGGTAAAGAAAAAAACAGTTAATGTAATTGTTCATGGGAGAGTATATTTGATGTCTAACAGTCAGAAATTACATAGCTATGTTCACTTCCTTCATTTTTTCACCCTTCTTTTATCCCCCCCCCCTCTCTCTCTCTTTCTCACGCCATCTCACTTTCTCTTTCTTCCATTACTTCTTCCATCTCTCCCTACACCAACATTCTATTTCAAAGAATGTCCGTCATTCAATAAGTTTAGTTCTTAATTTCCTCTCCATTGATCACCTGAATGTCAAAAGGGTTGTTGTCGGCATGCGGTCTATGGACACGAAATTGACTTTTCAAGAATGACGAGGACTCTCGATATTGACATTCCAAATACCTGGGAGTGTATTTTCACACAGGTTCGCATGTCATTTCACTGAACTCCACAACCTTACATGTCAAACCATCCCCTCTAGATTTCTTTGTATTATTACATGATTTTTTTACAAAACACACTTTTATGGACAAAAAGTAGGAAAAGTTGAGATCTGTTTCCATTTTCAGTCTACTTTTATATTTTATTTGAATCATTAAAGTTAAAATACCCATATAGAATGACACAAGTCAGGAAGCCAGGTCACATGGGAGGATAAAATACTTGAAATACAAAAAAGATGTTTGTCAATAATTCATTATTTGATAAAAATCAATGCATATTCTTGAATCATGGATGACATTAATATCATACAATTCGCAATTAAAATACTGAATTGTGTACAGCTAAAAATGACAAAATTTTAACTAATCTACATTTTTCTGTTTAACAATCATTCTTCCTCTATTTTTACCCTTGCAAAGAAACTATTTAAAACCAACAATTGGCAATCAGTTTGCTCTTGATTTTGGCTTGACTACCAATTTACTCATGTTTTTTGAGATGGAACTACTTCAATTATTTGCAATTAAAAAATAATACTTTATAGCAAGTTCAGATGAAATAATCTTTGAAGAATGATGTGAATTACCTAGCATGAATAACTTTAGCTTCTCTTTTTACGGTGCAATCCTTTCTGTACTTGAGACTAAACGCTCATTAATTCCAAGCTCAAGTAATTAACACCTGGTCATATGACATCCTACTTGATATCGTCGTTAAGAGGTCATATTGCATTGGCCACACCTAAAATCTATACAGATGGTGCATCAAAAGGTGGTTTCAGACCGCCTCGAAGTTCATCAGTTCCAGGTATTCTCTGAACAGGAAATCTACCCCGATCAGAGAATACCAGGTATTTTGGTAATGTGAAAGCAAACTACACATAATTTCCCTGAAAGAAAATACCCGCTTAATAGCCCAGCGTGTTGTTGGGCGCGAGAGCTGTGGGTGGCTGCTGGGCTAGTGATTTTGAATCTCGCGCCTTGCCTGCTTATCAGACCATACTGCGCATGCTCGTAACTTCAGGAACTTATCCCGAAGGGTATGTTTCGGGGCGGTGTGAATGCAGGAATAATTAACGGGTACTTTTTAGCCTAAAAAAGTTCTTGTAATTTAACGGGGTTTCTTGTGATCGAGACGGTTAGAAACCACCTATATTTACAGAAAACAGGTCTATGTAATCTTATATTTTTTATGCGGAGAAATAGCACCTCATTGGCAACTGAATTATTTGGATTGGAATTTCAATTGAACATTTATTGTAATATACCAGTATTCTTCTATAAATTAGTCAATCACTATTAGCGAATCATCTCCCACCCCCCCTCCCCACCTTTCTCCCCTGCCTTGTATACTGAATGCACATCAAAGAGTATCAGAGGAAACAAATAAATGACTGATGAAATGTGAAATACAAATCCTTCCAAGAAAGCAATGATACATACACAGGCTCATACACAATGCTACTAGTAAAGTGATACAAAATTACTATTCCTACAGACACCAATACATAGTATGACAGTACAGTTATATTATCGCATTGAACAATTTTTTTTTTAATTCAGAATCTAAACAGTCTCACTAAATGAGGTATCATTCTGTTAAAAATCTAATTCAATCACTTTCTTTTAGCCTATCCAAATAGCCTTCACTCAAAATATGATTAAAATCTAAACTTTAGATGCGCCATGCATGCATCTTTAAAAAATAAACATCAGTTCGCTAAATTTGTCCTAGGACAGATCTTGAAAACTGTAATTATATGTTCTAAAGGATATTTTCATAACAAAAATTATGACTGTAAAAGAATATTGGAAAGTATAAAACTCATTTCTGTGAAATATTGAAGTGGTTACTATAATCCTGCAAAAAATGCAAATTTTAGTTGAAATTCAAATTATGACAGGACTGGTTATTCTCATAAATACAAAGATATAAGGATTATAGAGAGTGTTAAGTTTTAATCTAGGCATTACATTTGTTCCAATGTACAATTTTTAATGTAACTGTCACCAGATCAATGGAATCATAAATGTATGTAATTGTGTGATGATAATGAATTATCAACAAAATATGCAATTCCTGAAATATGTGACTAGACACTTTCTCAATAAAGAAACTTCAGCTCTTGTTTTATCTTTTTAATCTGTCAATTACAATAGATTTATGGAAGACTATCAATAAACATTCAAGTTAACCCATTATTATATTCTACTTACTGAACATCTCACAATTCACTTTAAAGAAAATTGATCTTATTCTGTTTCAGTTTCATAAATCCCATCGGAAATGACAAACTCATTCATGGCATCTTGTAGAAAATTGTGGCAAACTGCCCCCCCCCCAAAAAAAAAGAAGGTAAAATTTCATCTTTTTACTGATAATTTTCATAAAATTCAACAAAACTTTGGAAAATTTATAAGTGCATTCATGACGAACTCTGTCAATCCGCTCCCTCAATTTCAATGTTTTTTTTTTCAATTCATGTACCTTGCCCCCTCATTCCATAAACACAAGCAAAATCTGAAAAACTGTGTAATCCCATGATTAATTTCAAACCATATACATGTATAAAGGGGTTCATGTATTTAATTAATTTCTTCATGAAGTTAATCAGAATAACTTCTCAGCTTGGCCACTCAGCTGGTCAAGATATTTTATCTAGAAGAAATGATTGGTCATTTATTGATCAGAGTTGATTGATGACATCCTTATGATGGATAGTATCTCACAACCCAGAATTAAATTCAACCTTAAAAAAACTGGCATCCTAACTTTATAGTTTCCTTATTCCTCCCGTAACACAACCTTAAATATTTAGATGCATCAAGCTCCTTGGATACATGTACCATTAAAGATTGCCAGATTGTATTCTGAAAATTGTCTAATCTCATATCTGACTTCTCTTTTGATATCTTATTCCAATTTGGCTACGATAATTTTGATTTGAAATAATTTTTTTTATAATTTTCATATGGGCTACATTCATTTAAGTCACTAAAATCTATTTACACTGTATCTATTTTATTAAATAAGTCTATAATATATTAAAAAGTCATATTTCTATTCGTTCCCAGAAATTATAATCGCTAAAATTTATTTCTTTACATAAAATTAATTGAAAATGATTTTTCACCCATTAGGGCAAATACATTTGTACCAGCAGATATTACATAATTGTAATAATCCTAGCCGCTTATGATTTTTAACACTACTAACATAACTGCTAGAAGAAACTTAAAATGAAATAGCCATTATAAAATAAAGGTAATGAATGTATGTGTAAAATCAGCACTATGAAAATCAAAATTTTCCATGGAACAATGGTTTCGAAAATGCTGGTATCTGGATTTAAGCACAAGAATATCGTAAAAGTCTGTTCCACATTTTTGATAGTCGAGATGAGGCAAAAACATGAGCTCTGCATACAGAGGTGCAACCAAATCTCCCATCACCAACACTTAAACTAATTTACATTGACAACTGCATTTTCCTCAAAATCATAACAAAAATATTGCCCAAGGATAATAAATTTGGATATTAGGCCTGTATTCACAAGTGCCAAATTATGAAAATATAGGTAACCTAAACAAACTAATTTCTTTCAGGGGGTATCATACACTTGCCATATACCAGTACTTTTCATATGACAGGTGTGAAAACATCTAATTTGATATGATAAAATTATACAACAGGAGCAACATGATAAATGCAATTGGACAAAACAGAACAGTACATATGATATTTAACAATGAGAAATAAAGACTTTGTAAATGCAATAAAAAATGAAACATGCCACACTATTCTAATGTTTGGTTCTTGACTTGCAAAGAACAATCTACCATGATTCATCATCCTCAATAAAATAAAAACAAACCATGCAAAATTCAGCCATTAAAAAAGTTTAAAAAATCACAAGAAGCTCTTAGCCTAAAGAGGAAGTTAACCAAACTCCATAATGAAATGGAATGGATAGAGAAAAATAACATTAGATGCAGACAGGATATGTTGCTACCTAACATGCAGAAGTCATTTAATTCTGGTGAATCTTAATTACAATTTCAACGCAAACATTCCACAATGCCAAGGGTTGGGTTTGATGCTAAGGTAACTTGCCTTTCCCTCTGGAATGGACTCCCAACTTATTCATCAATAACTGCCGGTTATCATCCTTTATATTGACTTCCAATTCTCCATCTTTTATTTCAATGTTAAAGGCAGGAGGTTTCTTCAGTCCCTTGGAAACTGGAGTAGCACCTGTCTTCCCACTGCTATGAAATCCCTGAAAACCTGGCTTGGGAGTGGGTGCAGAGCTTTCCCCGAAGCGATTAAGCATCTTAGCGATGCCATGGGATGGTCCTGAGGTTTGATGTCTGGAGGCAGGTTGTTTAGGAAGAGGTTTGGTTGTCTTAATGGGAGTTGGGATGGGAAGATGAGAGGGGCGCTGTGGGGGTGTAGATTTGGAAGTTTTATCTATGGGAGGAGTTGCGATGGTGTGAGGATTAACACCCATAGCTTGCATCAGCTGAAGATTGATCATATCTTCCAGCATCTCATCTGATCCTCTAAGACCACCACCAGCACCCTTCATCTTTGACATCAATGCCATGTTCGGAGCACTGATCTGGATTGGTTTCCCATCTGATTGACTAACTCCTTCTCTCTTAATCCTCTCTAGTTCTAGATAGCTATTGATTATCCTGGCACGACGGGACCCAGGTGGGCGGTGCACTACCTCAATATTTGATGAAGTCACTGTGTTCTGAGGGGGAGTCTGGGCGGGTTTGGGAGGACTTACAGTGTTTGGTTTGTTCACGTTTGATCTGTTAACCTTCAATCCCTTTGGTCCTACCTGCTGTTTCTTGATCTCACTTGGCAAAAGGTTACGAACAACTTCCACCTCATTCTTCTTCGCTACTTCAACCTTCTTCTGCTCCATCTTTTCCTCCTTTTTCTGGAAGGCAAGTGGTTTGGATTTCAAAGGCACATCTGGAAGAGTTTTTATCAAGTCAGGAGAATCCAAAGGTATTTCTTCTTTGGTAACAGATTGACATATTTTGGTATCATTCTCACATACATCTACTGGCACTTCCTTCTTGATCTCTGCATATTCAGGTTTAATCTCCATTGGTGTAATGATCTCATATATATTATCACTCTTTCTATTCTGTGATGAACTACTGCTTGTATCTGCTAAACCAGATTTATCTACCACTTCAGTTTTATTGGGTATTGTGTCAACAGTGATAATAGGCTTTGTTTTTTCTTCCTCATCTACTATAGCACCATGTGAATCCACCACACAGTCCGTTGCTGGGTTATAAATGGGTTCTTCCTTGACAACCGGGCAATGTGTTTGTAGTTCTGCATACCCATGATTTGGATCACTTGGAAAAGTTGGTTCAGCATATTCCCGATCCTGGATTGCATCGGTGTTCACATCATTAACCTCATCTTCAGAACTTCTGTTCACAGCTGCATAATAGCACTGCTCATGTTGATCTGTTTCATCCTCATCCATTGGAGAAGATGGCACTTGATCGAAGCCATCGACCCCATTTAGCTTGCCTTCCTCTTGATCACATACCCCACTGACCTTTGACCTTACTAGGTGTCCCATTCCATTTTCCTGGTTCAGAGATAGCTGCTCTGGTGGCAGCAAAGGTTGGGTTACATCATTTGCGATACCTGTTGGAAAATGTTTTTGAGTTTTAGTAAGATTGTCTACTGGTTTGCTAGTGACTGTTTCTGATTCTGACTTGCTATCAATGCTAGTACTTAGGTGGCAGGAGTGGGATGCTGATGTCACATCTCCTGATTTGATAACATTACTTGCCCTATCAAGATGTGTCTCTACTGATGACAGTTTTCTCTTTAGTTGTGTTTTTTTCTTCTGTACTTGATGTGACCTTTCTTCAAATGTTTTCAGAGCCTCAAATATTGTTAACACACTGTCTGCTACCACACTCTCCCCACTATTGCTATTATCATTTTTATCAGAATCAGTCAGATTTTTCCTCTGCAGTGATTTCCGGAATGTCTTAATTAAAGACCTCTTTTTGAAATTTGTCTTCAGCCCCCAATCTTGCGCTAATGCAGCATTGAGGCAGTTTATCTTTTCAGAAATTGAACGTGGCTGTTCGACATTATCAAGCTCCTGTCCATTAGTTTTGATTGGATCACAATTATTTTCAGTCACTACATTATCACAATCTACATTGTTTACTTTTGTCTCACCATTTCGCTTCTCCTTTGATACAGTTTTTCCTTCAGCGATATCACTCTCTGTGAGAACATCACCATGATTATGGCTATAACCAAACGAATCATTTGGCATTATAAATGGAACCGAATCCTCAGACATCATAGCTACTGTTCTTCCACCAATAACATTTGACCCTGAATTTCCTTGAACAGTATTAACATCACTTTGAAGAGAATTAAAAGCTACTTCTCCAATGAAAGGACCAGGAAGAGTTCTTTCAAAGCTACCATCAAAACCACTACCATTTGTCATTCCATGAATATAGAACGAGTGACCATTGACTTCACCATCTTCTCTGATATTGTCATCACTTTCTTCAGCATCATTATCCCAACTATCATTATCACTACTCTGAAACAATGAATTCCTCTGAAGACCGGGTGATGCAGGAACACTTGGTAAAAGAGCTTCAGGTGGTGGCAAAGATGTTCTTGATTCAATAGAAGACTTGGAGGTCAAACCTCCCGATATCATTTGAAATTCCTCTATCGTCATATAGTCTAGATCCCTATCCTCTTCCCCAAGTGAGGCATGGCGCAGTTTGATCGCAATATCCTCAAGATCTGCTACATCAGAAGCATCTGCAACAGATTGTGGCATATCTAATTCATCATCATCATCTATATGATTTTGCATCATGGCATCAATATCAGGAAGAAATACCTCAACATCTTCGAGTCCTGGAGCAATAGGAAATTTACCTTTCATTATGTCTATTTGTTCCTCTACTTCTTCCTCTGTGGTTTCAGTATCTTCATTTTCAATGGTACTCACACCAAGCTCCTCCTGCAATCTGGAGATTTGTTCCAAGAGACCCATGCTAGTCCTTTGGATAGTACTCATTCCATATTGGTTAACTTGTTCATTAGGGCACAACCTCCAGTAATCATCCTCACTATCTTGATCCTCATCTTCATCATAACAATCCTCATAGTCCTCATCATCACCAACCTCAGAGGCATCCTTGATAGATGCACCTTGTACTGTGAAGTCATCATAATCATTACTGCCAGAAATCTCTGACAAGTTTGGGTAGAATTCTGAAGGGGCACCTATTGGACTAACTACATCATATGTTTCTGAGAAAGGGGTAGATGGTGTATCAAGACGATCTTGACTGTTTGGGAAGTCAACAAGATACATAGCATCCACAGATCTCCTACCTGGGCTGCTATCTGGAGTATGAAGGCTGGTACACAAGTCTCCCATCTCCTCCTCCATGAAGAACAACTCTGGCTCCAGATCATCTTTGTTTCTTTCCAGATTTTGAAGTGTAGTCTCATCAAGGGTTCCATCAAAATGATCCCGGTCACCCTCCTTATCTCTCTTAACATTTCTACCTTGTGAAAATTCCGGCAAGTTTGGAATAATGTCTTGAATCACCTCTTTGGTTAGCAACAATTCTTTTTTAAGTTTATGGTGACTAGGCTCCAAGTCCTGTGAGAACTCCTGTGCATGTTGCTCCAGACGATCAAGTCTTTTAAGAGCAGTATCAACCTTGTTTTCAATTTTATCCAAGGTGGATAACTTTTGCCAGATTTTCTGTAGTAGATGCGAGTCTGTGTTGGCTTCAGCAGGAGAAGTTGCTTCTTCCATGACTGGATCAGTTTGTGTTTGGAAAAACCTGGTGAAGTTTGGATCAGTACAGAAGCTTGCATCATTCTGACTGAAAGCCTTTGACAGCGGTCTATGCTGTGCAAGCTCTTTGCACTTCTCTGCATTCCTTTGCTTGGCCATGATGATCGTAGAATCAATGGTAAACCCAAACCTGGACTTTGTTCAGTTGGCCTGATGAATTGTCCTAAATTAAAGGAATATTTGATGCAGAGCCTGATGGTGAGTTTACAGAATTCAATGCGCTGTACGAATGGAATCACTTCATTGTAAAAGAAATCCCTGTTTTGCTATCTCACAAAGATTGCAATCATCCATAGAGAAATTTCAAGTTATTTCCAATCACTAACCAATAATAGAATTTCAGCATGCCAACATTTCTTTAGCATCTTCAAGATGACTATTGTGTCTTGTGTCCCAAAATGATTCCAGTGACTAAGAATGGAGTTGAATACAATCGAGGTCAAAATAATCCCATTACATTGGTCAATTCAGTAAGTGAAGAAAAGAGACTTCCTTTCACGTAATATTCAATTCACTTCCTTTATGATCCAAATCTGGATGAACTTTCTGGCAGAGATTTATCAAATTTCTAATCCAGTTTCTTCAACAAAAGGCTCCAAGATTTAATTTTCAAGATCCATCTGATTAGAGTTGATTAGATGACCCGTTCTGGAAGCAATGTCATGGACAGACTATGACTCCAGGGAATAAATGTCGTCCGTTGTTAAGCTTCCTGGCTTGATCACTAAATTGTTTTAAAGGAAGGGACAAAGTGTGACTCTTGCTTCGAAGGACCATCCCACCTTAAGCCATGAGACAAGAGTACCGTTGTGTCTCGTGAGAAGTGCATTTCCTGTTTGCTTATTCTAACCGAGGATGATATGGTATCATGTGTTCCGCTCATCACCAAGATGATCCTTAGCAATATAGACATGATTGGGTTTGAATCAGAACCCTGATATCTTGTGACATTAATGTCTTTGTTGCCATCGTAAACATCCCAACACTGCTTGTTCTCCACATTCATACCAAAAAGTATGAATATCTCCAATGACTATAGATGCTTGACAAAATCATCATTATTAGTCAGTAAGAGAAAGAAGTCATATCCAAACCATAGATCATCAACTATTGCAATTTATTTTCCATCAGGGTCCATAGTTTCTGGGTACCGCATCAATATGAGGATTATTCTGAATCTTCATGGACCATCAATTTCTAGCAAGCTGCAAATTCAAATTGCGAGTAACTGTAGTATCTCATCAGCTTTGAATATTAGGTCTCCTCAATTCTTGTGCTTAATGACGACTCTGAATATTCTGCATAGATTTGTCTTATTCTGGTTGCTTCAAATCTTCTTCGGCTACCAAGCAGGTTCACTATTCAAAACCTGTTCATTATATATTGAATATTCATCAAATCCTGTACTGGGATTTTACTCAATGGGAGACATCATCTACCAAGGGCACCACATTCATAAACTATACTGGGGATAAAGTTGTTAAGCAAGTGTTGGATTATGCATCTCCACACTTCACCCAATATCACACAGCTGGCAGGCCGCCATGGTTTGAGCTCTATTTATAATCCAGGGATGGGTTCAGATAAATGATGAAGATAACTATGGGGGCTCACCCTCGAAGCGCCAGAAGGGGCGAATCCTAACTGTCACAAGACGTTATGTAATGATTTCCTTTAATGCTTTTGCAAATGCTCCATATCAGCTACATCGGGCAAATGATCAAGTCAGTGTTCTTTATGAAATTTCCCTAAAGTAAAAGATGGCAATGAAGATTGCTACTTTGTAACATTCTCTACTTGTTGTTGTAATGTTATCGTTAGGCTCACTGGACATGAAGGAGGCAAAGGCATTAAAAAAGATAAACCAGGAATCTGTGGCTCAATAACAGAGGACAACTCAGAGATTAAAAGTTTTAATATTTGTATTCATCAACTTAGAATTGAAAGCTCAAACAAAAACAACCAACAAATATTTCTCCAACCACCACCTTGCATTCATGAAAAACGTAGGTATTCTATAACTTAATTGGCAAATATTATTTAAATACATGGACTACATGAACCTTAAATAATCAAAACAGGGCTGACATCAAATCATTTCTATGACAAATAAAGTCAAACAACAACTTTTTTGATATCATTAGTCATATCCCAGAGAGAAAGCATGTCACTGCCAATAAAACCCTGTGATTCATAGGCTGTGGTTATATAAACCATTCTTTTCAAATGATCAAAAAAGGGAAAAATTGGTTGCTCTGTAGAGTAGATGTAATGACCAACGATCACATCCAGTCCAACACGTTTGTAACGAAAGGGCAACAGGCACACTACACACTTCAATCAAAGCAATCTAGCCGTGACTCACTCTTCACACAAAACTTTGTCCCCTAGAAAATAACAGAGTCCAAAAAACCTGGCGGAAAATTATTTGCAAACACCTGAACTTGAACAAGAGAACATGTGACATCAGAGTGGCTTCAACTGATATCCCTTGATCATCACCGGATCAAAACATGAACCAATAAAAATGTGATTCTCCTAAAATGTCATCCAAGCTTCTATCAGGATCATCATCTCATGAATGAATACCTCCGCTAGATACCGAGACACCTCACCACACGTCACAAGTCTCCAAACAGTGGCTACTTCCAGATTTTTGACGGGTTATTTTGGTTAGGAGGGGATGATCTCATCCCTTTGCTCCCATGGAGGGTTCGAGTTACGTTCGCCTAAACCTATCACAAGACTTTGGGTTCAATATGAGGCATTTCCCCCTTTCTTTATCCAATCGATGTAGTCGCAGAATTGTTAAATCAAGTGTGTTTCCTCTACCCGTCTAATCTCTCTCCTATGTGTGATACACCCCTTTTATGTGAACTGACAGGAACTGTCTTTGAAGGTTCTTCTGACAATGGTCCTACTGATGACAAGATTGGTGAAGACTTGAGAGTGGGGATCACCAGGACCCCTATTATTATTATATTTCATACTTTGCTACTTCTCTCAGAAAAATATTGAGATGGAGATTTCCTGATGGCGCTATGATAGCTGAGTCAAGATGAAAAGATTAGTCAAATGCCAGGACAACACAAAAATCTACAAAACATATGGTGTTTCTATAAGACATGGTCAGTCTCAACTTGCAAAAGTATTACATACATAGTTCTATTGGCATCATAATAGCCCATGTTACTTACATGGTGATCAAGGTTCCGTTGACATTTCTCTGATATCTCAGTAGGAAATAGTCCCAGACAGCCAGGTATGGCATGACCAGGGTAACCATTAAACCAACTGTGGTGTTTCAAGCTCTATTCACATCAGTCAGCATTTATGATGAACAACCATTCTAAAAATGTTGTTGTTCATACCTGCGTAGATGATGATTTATCTTAGCTGGTATCTTAAAGAAAGCATTTATGCATGTATAGACCCAAAGACAAGCTGCCTTGACTCCTCTCTGAGGGACTTGCCACTCAAGTCATTACCATTGTTCATTAGCTCTTTGGCATAGTTTCCAACCAGTTTGCTGGATCATGAGATCATTGATGTTTCAGGTTTGATTTCATAAAATGACAAGTATCACTGAGTAGTTATTTTAGTTGAGAGTGTATAGACCTCAAATACCATGTTGGAATTTAATTTTGAAATTTTATTCTGAACTGAAGGAAACGATTCGGCAAACCTTACTGGTTGGCACATAAACTGCATTTCCTTGAATGTTTAATGTTTATTACTTTCATGTATAGCATCAACAGTTTATTTGCTGAATAAGGCATCTCCCAGATATATTTCATGATGATTACATGAACAAGAATCATCATTTAGCAAAAGAATTTCAAGGCAGTATAGATCACTGAGTGTGAAAGTGGCCTTAGTGTCAGTCACTTCCTCTTCACTGATGACAGCATCTATTTGGCTTGCAATCTCTCTCCAATTCTCCCCCATATTTTAACTCTCTATTCTCACCCATCCAAGCAATGTAATATTCCTCATCTTTCAAAGTCACTTCCTAAAGATTTTAAAGATGAAAACATTTGAAGGTCCCAGTTCTTTGTCTGACTTTCTCTTATACAATAATGATACCATCACTTCAAATTTATAGCACATAATGCAATTCCAATCACCTTAATCTAACTATTTATCCAGCTAGATCTGATGATATAGCATCAGACTTGCCAACTTGATAGTTTGAACTAATCTTTGTCATTCACTTCTTTAAAGCAATCAAAAGGAAGTCCTCAAGGATTCATGTAACATCCCAGAGGAAGAATACCTCGGCTTGGAGTTCAATCAGACCAGAAATGCAAACCTCTATTTCACTAAAAGTGGTTTTTTTTTTTGGGGGGGGGCACATGTAAACTTTAAAAACAAAACCTGAATGTGAAGGAGCAAAGCGACCGTGCTTGTCATTGGGATGTTCTTGCATATTTATCAAGTTAAATTGAAGGATTTCGTGCATACTTTTGATGAATTTTGTGAAAATTTTCAATTAAAAAATGCTTATGGCCATACATTCATCAGTATATTATATGGAAATAAATAATAAATACACTTGGCATATCTTTGCCTTGTATCATAAAAGATACATTAAACTATACCCTGGTAAAATATAGTCTGTCGAGATCCAGGTACAAAAAGTACAATCACTTGTCAAGATAAAGCATTTTTCTGCATACATCCTCTGGTTTACTAAATTCTGTTTATACAGCCTTATCATTGTTAAATATTTGTTAAGATGTAGAACTCTGTTTTTCATAGTTACTGATATATAAATGTATATTCTAAAAGATTAGTTGAAGGATAAAGATGGTGCACAGTTGCATACTGGAGATATTTTTAATGCCTTGGCTCCTGAATTGCTTTTCAGTTCTAAATTATTCTGTGTTCATGATCTGTCACAGCTAAGAGTGCATTAACTCATCATTTCTCCAGGACGACACAACAGTTGATCTTACAATAATTTTTTGCTAATTAAAGATCGAACTGATTGCAATGCACAATCAGTTGTATGATCAATTGTAAGTTAGGGGGTCTCTTTTTCAAAGCTTTGAAGTAATCTTGCTTCTCATTCAAAGATATTCCAGATGTATGCACAAAGAATGAAAGAGATTAGAGCTAAAAACCAAATTGACAGCAACCAATGACTTTCACCATACAAAGCAACTACTTGGGAGAATTTTTCCCTTCACCACCACCATAACTACTAAGCATTGATATTCAAGCAGTCACGAGACAGACAGGCAGTACAAAGCTAGATACATGGACACAGAAAGATAGAGCATAAATAGTTTTTGTTAGAAAATATTAAGGGAAATCATTTACAGTAAAAAAAAAATATATATTTGTGTGGTGTTTTTTTCATAAACATTTTGAGTGCCAAGTAAAAGTAACATGCAGATACATTACATTTCTTCTTTTCACTTGAGAAATACATAAAATACAGTTATAGAGAGGGTTTTTTTAAGTGGTTACAATAAATGAAGATTAAAGCTATTACACAATAGTTTCAAATTAAATCAATGTGAAGGCAAGCATCAGCAACCAGAGTTAAAATACTATCAACATTTCAGCGAATGGTTGAGAAGACAAATTAATAAGTTTGTGTAGGGAAGGAAAGGATAGATAGATAGATAGATGGATGGATAGATAGGTAGATAGATAGATAGATAGATAGATAAATAGTATGATGGTGGAGAGTATGATTTCAGAGAATACAAATGACTAAATTAAAACTTTTCGCAGTCAAAAGGTTCGCACCATCATTAACTTTGAGAAGTGGAAAATATATTTTCTCTGCATACAAATGTTGTCTAGAGGATACCTTCCTTGATTCTTAAACGGAACATATCTATTCTTATCTCTACCACAAACTATATTTATCTGAATGATTAAGACACCCACAAGACCCACAGACCGAGACAAGAAGCAAATGTGGATCACTGAGGTATGATAGGCAATTAATGGACTCCTATCTCTGGTTAAGACAGGGTGGAGCTAAGCAAAGATGCAAATTATAAATGACAGGATATCTCCCATAAAAAATAAAAGCCTTGGAGATAGTGACGACAATGCTTGGAACCTTCCCGTCACATCTGCTTTGTTCTATATCTTAGAAGGATTATTCATAAATCACAAAATATGTCTTTAATTTGAGTCTCTCCCACTAATTAGAAATATAGCATACTTTGGTTTGAATTGAAACCAAAATTCAAATATGTGGTTTAACCAGTGAAGTTTATTAACTATTAAAGCATGGGACCGAAATCCAAATTTTAGGCTTTCATTAACGGGATATTTATTTTACGCTGGGTAAAAGCACTGGACTCCATATATTGCTTTGTCAGATGCTGTAAGTATACAGGCCAGAGTTATCCCTATTAATGGTGATGTATGGAAATGACTAATTAGATTAAATGAAGAGTTGCCTTAATCTCTGGAAGTGTCTTGATTGGCTAGATGATCATGCTGCTTAACAGATGTCCAAAGATCTACCATATATATATATAGTAAATAGTGGTAGTAAAATACGAGCTGTGATTGGCTGGATTTGTACCACGTGACCTCCCTTCAAAAAGTTATATTGTACATATGTACAATATAACTTTCGATTTTTGGATGGCAAAATCCATGATGGGGGGCTTAGATTAAGGGATCTATTTACTATAATAAATAGTGAACGTTCTATCATACAATATTACTGGACTATATGAACTCCAAATATAAAATTATCCCTCGTGCAAGCCTATTTCACCTCGGCCTTCGGCCTCGGTGAAATAAACCTGCACTCGGGATAATTTTATATTTGTCGTACATATAATCCAGTATATTGTACAATAGATTGTACACTATTTATATAATATATCATTGTTTCATCCCTACCCCTTAAATTGACTATCATGATCTCCCTCTCTTTCCTTTTATATCATCTAGCTGTCCCGATTCCCGAATTAAGTTTTACCTGAATCCACTTGCATTCCTTTTAATCTTTTTCCCTTCCATAAGTGTCTTCTCTTCTTACTTTCCCTCTAATATGGTCCCCCTCCCATCGATAACATTTTTGTATTCCAAGATGGCCCCTCCTAACATGCTTTTTTTTCTTAATGATAAAATATGTTAAAACATTTAATCAGTTCCTTAATATATGCAGTGTTATCTTACAATTCATGGAAAGCTTTAAAAAGGATGCCTTTGTTGTTCTTTAAGCCCACGAAACAAGCACTAGACTTTCTGATTCAAATCTTCATTTTCTATTTTAGCTAACAGAACTAACCAAACTTATTTTAATCATTTGTATTCTCTTACATTAAAAGTACATTAACCCTGGTTGTTATGGAAACAAGACACTCGTCTGTCATTTGCAGGATATGACTATAAGCTCTTCAATTCTACCTGTTTTCTTTTGACGAAGCTCCCTGATCTCTGTCCTTAGCTTCCGTCGTTCCTCGTACGTCTCTGCACCCTCAAGCTGAGGAAGATAGAATTAATACATTACAATATGTGAGAAGGGTGAATTTGAAGAGGGGTAGTTGTGTCAGGGCATTTTACTCGTAATGGAGTGTTTGAGCTTAATGAAAGTCAATTTCATCCATTTCCTTGGTCACAGTGTTAGCTTCCTAACTAAATAACCAGGATATTCATCAAACTGTCATATCTATTAGGCTTGATTCTTTTCATAGGATGTACGGAAAGGAATTTTATATTAAGAAAATAAAGAATGGATTGGCCCTACTTTGATATATTTTGGAATTTATTTTAAATCCTATGAAAACATGATTTTATATCATTGAGAATATACTGCTTATAATGGTATGTTATTATTCCTCCAAATCCTGTTTCCTCCCCTTTTATACATTATGCTATTCAAACAAACTTATCAGGGTTATATACATTAAATTCAGCCCATGAATTTTCAAGTTAAGAAATTGAATCCAGCCCCCCCCAAAAAAAAAGAATCAAATCTCAAGAAAGCTCCCCTTAGGTATTCCTGGTTTCTTTGCCACCTGCATAGTTGAATTCAGAATTCAGAAGAGGAAAATATTAATTGTCATCCCTGACCTGCTTCTGTAAGGCCTCAATCTCCTGATCTATATCCCTCCTGCTGGTCTCCTGGGTGAGATCTTGACCTTCTGAACTTGACCTCTGACCTTCAGTTGACCTTGATAAGGCCAGGTTGGTTTGGTTTTCCTGTAGAACAGTGACAGCTGTCTCTGCTGGGGGTTGAGCTTGGCTCTGATTGGTTGGTTTGATTGTAGCGTCACAGTCATCTGTCATGAGAAGGAAGAGGGATATTTACGTTTGGACACTTTCAGGTTGAAGAATGGATCAACAGCAGACTGATCTAGATTTTATTGAAATTTGGTTTGCTTGGTGGTATATCAAAACTTTGGCATATCGAGAAACACAAAGCTTTCAGAAAATTATGTTTAGATCAAACATTCTTCTTCAAAAGAATTTCAAACTTAAAACAACTGAGAGGTTTTCATGATGGAATACAAATGATATTTAACTAAACTGTACATAATTTAATTTATTTTTCAATGCTCTATGAAAATCCCATAATCATATAAATATTAATGAACCATCAAATAAAACCTCATAATTAATGCAATGTCAAATATACTGTATATCACATAGGATTATATTACAATCTCTTTAAGTTCCTTCAAAATGAGAGATATTAATAAAAATATCTAATCATCAATATTTGTACAATTAATACCAGGGAAATGTTTAGTTAGTCAAAGTCTTAAGACATTCTCCTGATTCATCTTGTAAAAGGAAGTCCATTTTGTTTTTCACGAGCGATAAACGACTGCCCTCTCTCGTTTGGCAACTTCCCTTTACACTTCCTCCTTAATGAATCATACTACTATTTAGACAGAGATTTAAACCTCTAAATATTGTAATTAATATAATTGGATATGAATCGCTGGTTTACGCAACCTGGGTCTTAGCCAAGCAGAAAATCCTGTTCATCCCCTTATACCCCCACCCCAACCTCCCCCTCCTCCACATTGCCTTCTTTGTTGGCTGATGGAAACATATATGTATTTGACTGATTTCACTCTGCTAGTAAGAAGCTTTGAAAACATGGAAGGCAGCTCACAATAACTTTGTCTGTTACCTATCATCACTTTGTAATCATAAATGTTTTATTTGATTTTATAAGACACATTTTGAATGAGAAAATAATAGTTTCTGCATCTTGTCATTTAATTTCATTTCTTGAATGTAAACTATACATTTACATTATTTAGATGCTTTCTGATGAAACAATCAAGGCAGCGTTACCTTCCAAACAGAACATACAACCAAAGTTCTTGAATATATTTACCCTCACTTAATACAAAGTCAGAGTGCATGATAACCTTGTACTAATTTAAATAAATGGTGATGACTGTCATAGAAACTGCCCTATAGAGGAGGTTACCTTCTCTTCTAATATATTTCACATATAATACTTGAATTGCTGGAACCAATGACTGCATTGTAGACCTACATGTTTTAACTAGTAACTTGGCTTGATTCAAGGTCAGATATTTCACTGATTTCTTTTAAAACTAATTAAATATACATGTAGTACTTGAATATGGCCTATTTCATATTTCATAAAGTAATCTGACATTTTTTGACAGTCATGTGGCAAGATTTGGCAACATTTTGTTCACCTCACCCTTTCTTGAAACAGAGTAGATTAGCTAAATGTTTTTGAGACCTTTACTCTGATCAACAATTTTCTCTGGAAAAGACTCAAAAGGAAGTAATTTTTCTAATCTTATGTCAGGAGTCCATACAAGCTCAGAGTGATATGTTAATTCAAATATAAAGAATTTATGTTCAAAAATAAATATATAATGGCATTATAAATAAATTCGCTTTCACACAAAACAATTCATGTACCAGTAATCAGTATTATGATTTATTTGTATGTGTGTGTTGTAAACTTTATAAGAAGAATGAAAGTTTGTGACTGTTATTTTTTTTATGACAAGATCCAAAAATAAAAAATGAGCAGTTTTATAATATCAACAATAATATATCCATTTATATAGCGCTGTTACTATGTGCATATACTCAACTGCACGTCGATACATGCATATTATTACCCTGGCCATAGCTGAGCCCTTTTAGGTTTTAGATCCCTTTTTACAACATTCACAAGTTCATTACTTCACATTGTGAAAATCTCTCCATATATCCTTTACTAAATTTATCCTTTTTTCCAGTCAAACATGATAACTTTCTTTTTAAAAAATATCTCTAAATGTATAGCACCCTTTTCTCTACTGCGCTCCTCCTCTCTAGGTTGCCTCACCCGCCCTTCTTTCTTTCTCTATCTGTTTTCTTTTCTTCTCTAATTTTGGAAGAAACAATATAAACGAGGGCAGAGAAATGACCTGCCAATGTACTTTATTCTACAAAAAAAATGGTATACCATTAAACACAGTACAGCAGAGAAAACAAACAAAATCATATAAAAATTACCTACCCTCTAGCCCTACCAGGTCCTGTGCAAACATACAATGTTTCCTAAGCGTTGTAGGAAGGCTGAATATGATGAAAAGTTCAATTACTTCATACCCACGCATTATAAAAGCCCACTGACTGATTAAGAAAATAAATCTCAGAGGTTATGAGCACAACTATGATCTGAGAAAACAGAATAAGAAAATTTACAACCGGATTCATAAAACCACTTACATTTGCCAAAACCTTTTTTGTATTTTCAAATTGAATACTTTCAACCAATATTTTGTTGATTTTATTAATCAAATTTATTTCACACTGGGATCATAAATGTAAAAAGCACGGTTTATTAGTTTCACATTTTTTATAGTAATTTGACTAATATTTTCCAAGTTTCTAAAAATTCATTCTACCATGGCTACTTGCCAACTACAATTTCCCTATCTTGAATTCTTGCATTCTATTAATCTAAAACATAAATTTGGCAAACATTTACTGCAGTAAAATACTTTCAACACCTGATAAATATTCATTTTATAACACTTGTACATGTAATGATATTTTTGAAGTCCAATCATAGAAATTCTCTCAAACTTATTGATTGGCTTAACTGTTTGATGGTTACTCATTGAATTTTCACAAAATTCCATACATTAATGACTTCCTTATTCTTTGAATAATAAATGCCACATCTCTTAGTTTCTTTCACAGAAAATCTGTCTAAATAAAATGGAAATTTCTTTTTTGCATGAATAGCTCATTTTTAATACATCTTTATCACCTGTGCATTTCAAACAAACCAGAACATATGTTTGCAAATAAAACTACATTGTACAATTAATTTCATTTCAATTACATGCATTTCAATGAACTTTCATGAAAATATCAAAACAAAAGTTCTTAAATCTTGAAATACAATGATTCATATAATAAGGAAAATCTTCAGAATCAAACGTAACAATCTTTCATCAATATGTTCTTTCATTAAAAAACATCACAGACGTGACAGATGCAAAAAGTGCATTCAAGTCTTAAGACTACCATGGTTCGCTGATGATGCTGCGCTTTCCTATTAAAAGGAAGAAGTAGAAAATAATTTTTTCAGCTATATTTTTCCAATATATTTAATAATCAAGAAAATAATTACTACATATAGTTTTATATTTCAGAACCCAAAACATATATATCATTCCTTTGCATAAGTAAATTACGCAACAGCCTTCAAACATTGAACAGATGTACAAATTGGGAAAAGGAAAAGGAATTTTGCTTCTGGCAGAGGTTCAACTCTTAAATCAAATGGATTAATTCCTAATAATTTTGCAACTGTGATTCAATTACCAAGATAATTACTCAGGACATCGCGATCATTTTAACCGGAATAGAGATGATTTAGATGAAATTCAATGTGACTCAAGCATTGCTAACAGATAGCTCTATTTGCTCAGCGTGTGATTTTGATATTGAAATAAACATCAAGCAATTATCAAAATTTAACCAGAGTACCCATTTTATTCAAAGTATTTCCTTTTAAATAGGCCTAACTTTAAAATATTTTACCAATGTTTGTGATGGCTTAGATTGAGCCAGCATGGTTCGAAAATACTCAACTCCCCCTCCCCACCTGTAAAAGAAAATAAAAATATAGCAAATAGATAGTGCAGATCAAAAGTCAAAAGAGTTCAACTAAAACCACTTAACTATGTAAACAGGTAGCTAATAAATTATAAGAACCCTCACATTCCCGCAGGTTCAAGCCAATAGTTTATGAGCATAAAAAGGTTCTTTATAAATCCATGGAAAAACCTCTTGATATTCCTAATTTGATGGATTATGGCTAAAATTCTTTGAACTTGGACCTTTCATAATGAACTCTCTATGAACTGGCCAGAAAACAGGCATATTTTGCTTGTAATTCTCCAACTTAGAAAAGGTTAATGAAAGGGGCGATTGATTTCACTCTCAATTACAATGTACTGCCTCAGGAAAGATACACTAAACTTGTGAGAATATATTTATTCTAAATTTCTGTAGCTTTGTGTGGGGTAGAGGTGAAGACCACAAAGCTATTTTCTAGGAATTGTTGACAGGATAAAGGTTAGGGAAAATAACAATTGGCCTCTATAAAAAAAAATAAAAAATGAAATAAATGTTTTGTCATACCAATTGCAATTCCTTTACAGCCTTCTTTAAACTTCTCTTCAATATCTTCAATTATCTTGTTCAATTTTTTTAATGTATTTTCTCAAATCCTAAGGACCCCTCTAGGTGAAAACAACTTATGAAATACATCAAAATCTTTTAAGAAAATGAGATTGGACTGTCAAACATACCAACATTAATTGACTATCAGCATGATCAGTATACAATAAACTATTATAGACTCTTTCTCTCTGAACTTTCAGAATTATCTGTTTATATTCAAGCTACAAAACATAATTTCTTCTTTAATTCCATTTAGATTTTAAAGTATATCAAAAGAGAAGCCAGATGTTTCAACATCACTTGTTGAACAGGACAAATATTGACCTTCTCAAGAAGCTTTTTATAAAACTTTTTTAGTTTTGTAAACCCAGATTCCTAAGATTTGGACTACTACTTATTTTGATCTCCATTTGACGTCATTCCTGCACTCAAGTAGCCTGAACTAAGTACACAGCAATAGAGGGAGAGGGATTGGAATATATTGTGCTAACAATATTCAGAGAGCTCACACAAAGTACAAGTTTTAAAACTTTAAATTGGAATTATGGAAGAAATCTCACTTTGGGTGAAAGTATAGTAGTTTCAGGATTTGTTAAAAGGGCTGGAGAAAACTTAGCTGCCTATACTGAATAGGCTTGGACAGATTTGGGGTTTGGGGAAGGGCGTGGCTCCTCCTCCATAAAAAAACATGTTCAGTGATTGCCCTTCTTTTCTGATCTTTTTTACCTTTTACAATAATCTTAGGAAATCAACTCACTCTCTAGGTGGTTTCAAACCGCCTCGATCACAAGAATCCCCGTTAAATTACGGGAACTGTTTTCGGCTAAAAAACACCCGTTAATTATTCCTGCATTCACACCACACCGAAACACATCCTTCGGGATAAGTTCCCGAAGTTACGAGCATGCGCATAGTATGGTCTTATAAGAAGGCAAGGCGCGAGATTCAAAATCACTAGCCCAGCAGCCACCCACAGCTCCCGCGCCAAGCGACGCCCAACGACACGCTGGGCTAAAAGTTCCCGTAATTTGCTTTCACATCGCCAAAATACCTGCGACCTTGGAAAAATCCCGCGAGAGTTCTCGTAATTTTACCAAGTACCTACTATTTAGCTGGTATTTTCTTTCGGGGAGATTATGCATAGTTTGCTTTCACATTACCAAAATACCTGGTATTTTCTGATCGCGGTAAATTTCCCGATCAGAGAATACCTGGAACTGACGAACTTCGAGGCGGTGTGAAACCACCTTCTGTGCCCCCTCATTTCTGATATCATAGATCATTGAGCAAAATATTTGTATTTTATTTCATTTTGTATATAATATGTATAGTGTATAATGATTATGTTTGTTACATGTATATGAAGTTATGAAAATAAAAAATCATTGAAAGAGAAAAAAATATATATATCCATACTGAAGAAGTGCTTCCATGAAATAAATGGGGTTGGTATGAAAAACTATGAATGCAGAAAATGATTGGGTATTTTTAGGACTGTAGAAGTTTTTTTGGTAAATGAACAGGTATTCTGGTTATCAAGTCAAGTTGAATACTCCTAATATGCGCAATACAAGAAGAGCGTACCATCATTATCAATATTTTACAAATTTTTATGTTACGATTTTATTTATCAAAGAATCTATGAATAGGTCGTTTGATTGAAATATATTCTCACAGTCCAACTCTTAGTTGAAATGGTTATAATGGTAGAAAATATAAAAATCAATAATACCACAATAGAATAATGTTTCCAAATAACCAACAATGAAAATCCTAATTCAAAAGAGTACTTGGATTAATACAATCAATCAGGGAGCAATGAAATTGTATAATAATGGGATTGAGTTGACAGTTTGAGAATCTCTAGATTAACAAATTGGAGAATTATATCAACTGGCAGTAATAAAATGAGGAAATTTAATATCATGAAAATTAACATGATTCAAAGATAGTGTGAAAAGTGTCGATTCGGAAAATAAAAGTATTGTAATAAATACACAAGTTGAATTCTATGGTAATAAACACAATAAACGCACAAAGAATTCGTACTAAATAATTTCATGAAAATTGAAAAATCATCATCATTATAAGGGTTTGAAAATTTCTCTTCTATTCACTTGAAATTGTTAGAAGCATTCATCGATCAATCTTTCCCTTTCTACTTTTTTTTTACTTTTGGACTTTGGTTTACAATAATTGATAATTTTGTTACAAAATCCATAAATCAAATCAAATCATGATTGTAAACCGACTTTGATAACAATGGATAACATTCAATCATTATTCTTCACACTGACTACATTCTTTCAAGTTTAAAGACCATTCTGTCATTTATGATCTTTTCTTCAATATTTCATTTTTGTTCCCTGCTTATATTTTACCACACACATTTACAACTCAAGTAAAAAAAAAAAAATACAAAGAAACATGCACATGTACAGCTGAGCATAACCTGAAAGTCATTTTCCCCAGAGTACTTCATTCACAAAGACTATTCCAGCCACATGTGTCTTCAATATCTTGCATGTTCAAGTTAATTATGGCAACCATTTAATTCAGTCATTAATATAGTAGTAATAAACCTCAGATGTACATGTAGGAGGCCAAGATACATGTCTTTGTGGTTTTGTAGTTAATCTAAGGCATATTATGTTGCTTTTAATTTAACCCTAAAATAAGGCTGACATGTAAATGTACTTGAAATTTTGGTGTATTAATAGGCTTTCATTCTCTCTCCTCAGTCTCATATTTACATGTTGTAAACCTTTTTATAAACTATATCACCTGGAAAATTACCTATATCATTTTTTGGTCCAATAATTTTGCACTCTCTATGCATGAGCATGTATATTATTGGTATATTCACAAAAATACTTTAAACAATTATTTTGCAAAGTCAGAGATAAATTTTCACTGATTCAGCTGATGTGTTATTTGATACAGGCTACCTTATATCAAGTACATACATGTATATGCCACACCAATCTAATTTTGTACACACTATTTTGTTTAAACATTAGCCTATTCTATACATCAACTGTAAAAAAAATCTGAACAAAAATAAGAACACATACATGTAAATGTACAGTATGCACTTTGGATAATTTTAACAGATTTGTGTAATTATTCGTACATGAGCATCTCATAAAAAAATATAATATTTAATTAGATAATGATGTGCTACCAACTTAATGTTCATGTGGGCTCTGATCTACTAGTTCCCATTGCAAATTACAGGTAAGTAAGCCTGTTTAACCCTAAGAATATTACATTTCTCTGAGTAAAAAAATATGACACTCGTGGCTAATTTCACAAACCCTGAAATAAATCTGAGATCACAGATATCTCATTTAGCATGTTATTCACAGCATGCATTCCTAAGAGTTCTCCAAGCAATTTTACTTATGACCAGTTTAGGGTGCGTTTATTCGACACTTTTTTACCCTAGAATCATGATTAGAATCATGATTCAAATCACGATTCTGCAGAATCACGATTGCGTTTAGTCGAAAGTGGAAATAAACGTCTTTCAAATCACAAACATGAAACACGGAAAAAGGGGCGTTTGGAAAGACGTTTCTGTAGAATCACGAACGAAAAAGGTCGTATAAACGATATCGTGATTTGAATCATGATTCTATGACGTCACTGTGTCGTGCTTCTTCCGGGTTCGACTCAAAGGCGCGCGCTGTGTTTCGTGCAGGTTAATTTTCGTGTAGCAGTATTGCCAGTGTACTAGTACCGGTATATGCCAATTGTCACGTGCATTTAGGAATTATCATTCTGTGTATTGTACCCCCGGGGTTGTACTGTAGCGTCATTTGTGTATTTCATTGTTTTCATCAATCATATCTTCAAGTTCCAAAGGCACAAATTGGACTGACGACGAACTCAGGGCTCTGCTTGTGCTTTGGCCTGAAGCAAAAGCATCCCTTACCGGCGGCGCTTGCGAGGGAGGGATTTCTACGGAGATGTGGCACCGCCTGTCGAGACAAAATTAACAGAATTCGTGCCCAGTACTACGGCTACCGAACACCATTTTCGATGAACCGACAAGATTTAATACAAGTAAACAAAAACAATACGAGGTACAATACACGGAATTCTGGAAGTAAAAGCCGAGTAAACGTTGCACAAACGATCGCGCGTTAGCTCGGGCGGCAGCAAAAATCTAGCAGCCGACTTGAAGTTAGAAACACGCGCGAAAATGTTGACCTATACTTCCTGGGTCAAACTGCGCACTGTGATGCGCACTGGATCGGCCCGAATTCAGGGAGAAACAGCGTTAGAAAGATGGTCGTATAAACGCTGATTCTGTCGGATCGTGATTCATGTTGCTGTTTTGAATTATGATTCAAATCATGATTCTGGGTTGAGGTCGCATAAACGCAGCCATAGAGAAATGGGGCCCCGAAGTCTAGGCTCCTTACAGCAGGAAACATATCTAAAAAATGACTCACTTTTTAATAATTAATCTCATTAAACTACGGAAAAACCATATATATTTCACAGCCAGCATGTCATAAAAATACAGGGTATCATTAAGAATTTATACATCTTCATTGAACTACAGTCCCAAATTCAATGTCATAAGTAGAATAATAGCTGAGTACTACTGCAGACATTGAACTAGGTCTAATGACCATATTTTTTGTTTGGTTGGTCTTTGTTCTTTTTATTAACCATATTTTTTTTTCTAAAAAGAAATAGACCTGCTTAAATATTATCTTCACAACTGTAATCACTTTTACATGTACATAGCCACCTAGATAGTGTAACTTGAAGGAAGTCTCCAGTCCCCACTTTGTGTTTCTCCATCCATCCCTCCTCACAAAGTTTGAAAAACATAAAAATACATTCGAAATGTTAAAAATAAGAAATATTGAAATTCCTGTATTTCAAAAAGAGTATCCAGACCAAAATTAAACAATCTTGGAGCAATATTAAGGATTTACAGCCGAATCATGATTTTAGGAATTAATTAGCTAAAATAATCAATTCGAAAAAAAAAAATAATTTTTGGCGTGATAAACTATCGAACATATAAAATTACATCATGATGATGTGTGTGCCAATTTTCAATGACTAAAATCCGAAGGGGGGGGCTAAAAAAAACAACCCCCCCTATTTAATTACAAAATAGCCTGAGCTATAAAGGGTTAACCTAATCCCCTCCTCCTCTCTTACTTTCATCTTTCTTCCACTCCTCTCTCACCTGTCAATAATCCACCACTAGGTGTCATGCCCTTTACCAACCTCTTCTTCTAATAACGAACCAATGACTTCAATTTACATTCATTCAGGTAGAGGTGAATTACATTATCAAGAAAATGTCTATATAGAGCAATGGACCTACAGCAGTCCAAAGAAAATATGAGTACAAGTCTGTGGGATTAAAACAAGTCCTGATATAATGGATTCACATTATTCAGGTGATTGGCTATAAAAAAATCTTCTTGCCTAAGGTTTAACCAAAATGAGCTCTAGCAGCAGGGTGCAATCATATCTTCTTAAACGTTTTAGTGTAAACATGTCACCATTGATATAAAACAAAGATAATTTGGAAGGAGAATCCATGTGAATATCTCCTGTATGATATCATAATTTGCTCCTTTTTATTCTACCTGTACACCTTTAAACAGAATTAAATAGCTCAAATTAGCATTTGGGAAACTAACAAATAACTCGATTTTCAAACCCTGCTGACACCCTTGAATCAATCTTCCAGAGTTTGCAGCATATGAAAAGTTGCAAATATGAAATGTCAAATTTTTTAAAACAGTTTCTTCAAATTTTGGAGTAATTTTTAAGAGAATGATTCCAATGAAAGCATCAAAAGCTATTTGAAAGTTACATAAAAAGAATATAATAAAACAAAACTTTACAAAATCTTAATTGATTTGATTGTTACATCGACATTCATAAAAAGAAATTCAACTTCAATCACTGATTTTTAGCCTTAAAAATGAATATAATACAATTGAATTTTACTCTACCATTTTTAGAAATCATTTTTAGGCCTTTTTAAACTGTTGTTTTTTGTTAATATTTGAGTCAACACTCCAATTCTATGATGATTAATTAATGACAATTCTCATCAAGTAAATAAATGTTCAGTGTCTTATCCTTCCATTATGTCGCCTTTGTGGTTACTAAAATTAACTGCTTCCTGTATAATACACAGTGTAAATATTCTCTAACATGTTTCACTATCAACATAAATTATTAAACTTATAATCACCTGTAATCAGAGAATTGTTGTTCAACAAAATGCAATCAGATATTTTTCTACCGCTATTTGGAACATATGAATAATCTGAGATCTTTCTTCTGTCTATACATTATATGCAATATGTGATTCAATGCAATTCATAATTTAACTTACACTTAGAACTCCTTTATGTAATTAGATCCATCTTCATGAAAATATTTGTGTAATTTAATCTATTATATATTGAATGATTGTTTTTTTTTATTATGTACTCTTTGTAAAATATCTTTGTATGTTCTTATATTTTGTAAACATGTATATTTCAGCCACTGGCTGCCAAGCATGTATATATTGCCAATAAACCATTACTATACTATACCTAGTGTTTGAACTCTATATTGGTATGCTTTCTGCACAAAATATACTTTTCAATTTGACCAAGATTAATTAGTTGAAGTTCATATTAAATAAATGATGATTACTCACCTTGCTGTCTTGTCTTCCTTTTGACCTCCCTGATCGCCGACCTCACTTTCCTGCGATCATTGAAGTCCCTTGTCTCTGAGAGCTGCCAATGATTCAAGAGAGATTTAAAGTTGAATTGTTTATCAGAAAGTTGAGATTCCATCTTCATCTTGACTATCTTTTTATTATTCAGCAAAAGAATACAAAATCAAAACTCTGTTCCACTGAATAAAAACTCTTCCAAGAAAATAGGAAATTGGGTTCTGTTTTAAAACAATTGCTGATTCTCTAGGTGCTTTGCATCAAAAAATTAAATTAAAGTTCTCGCTTGGAAAAGATTTCTGAATCACACTTCTACAAACGACAAATGCTCCTTTCTAAGAAGCTCCTGGTGTAAGTCTTTCACGAAAAAAATATTAAACTTCTGCAGTCAGACAGTTGTTATATATTCCTCTTATCATAGATAAAAAGACTGAAGCAAATTCTCTGGGAATGACAAGTATAATTCAACAAGTCAATGCCTAAAAAATGATTCCAAAATAAAGTTTGGTGCAATGATCTGAATCCACTTCTCAAATTCACATTCCTGAAAATTGTACCTGTAGATTGCTTTTTATATCCTTCTAAAAAGATATACCGATATAAGTATTTCTGAGACAAAGATATCAAGTTGTGTCAAAAGTAGAACATTTGTGAAGAACTAAATATAATCATCACTGTTGAAACCGCAAGATAAAGTTATTCCTGTATTGGTAAATAAATCCCTGTACTCGTATGTCTGGTAGAAGATTGGTTTGGTGTAAATAAGGTTTGATTCTTCAAATTCCACAGATTGAGCTTTATAATCTTAGATTTCACCAAATTCAAAGTGAATTCGATACGAAATCTTGATATAGTTGGCTGTACGTCTCACATTCTTTGCTTTAAATCCAGGTTTATATTCAAGAGGCACATCTTGAGGTCTGTCTCGACGAGATGATCAAAGAACTTCCCCTAGGAGATTCCTTTTTCTTCTCACAATGGCTTTGACAATTAACAATTACATCTATTAATACAGATGACAATAATGATGTTGGAGAATTTCAATCATCACTAAACAATCTCTAATGAGCTGTAACACCCCTCGCAGTAGCTAATGCAGGAGACTGGGATTATGAAACAATCAGAGAACAGATTAACCATCCAGGGAAGGATGACAAATGATGACAACTTTGTCTATTAACATGTCAAGACAATGTTAAACGATTCCGCTGTTAAGTCCATGTAACACCTGTCTTGTTGTCTATCAGATAGGCCAATACAGTGATTCCAGGAGCGATAATTGGCCAGGAAATTTATGGGAAGGAATCGTTTACAGTGCAAGAGATGTTTCCAACAAAGCAGGAGCAGGGGATCCTTCAATGAAATCCTTGTATCGTAATCAGCATCAGGGGTGGTTGTTCCAGGACATGGGACATCAGATTCGTCATCAATATTATATTCAGTACAACAAAACTTTCTTTGCTGAAGTACATCAGCACAGATATAATATGGTTGAATTCTAACACTGTCACACAACACTCTTGTAGATTGATAGATCATCCAATGCTGGCAATAGTGGCAGTTCTTTCAAGTTCAGAAAGGTAATGGTAGCTGGGAGTCAGAAAGATCTTGACATCACTGGGAGTATAGATCACATGACAAAAGACTGATGGAGAAAGATAGAGAGGTCAGATACACTCAGAAACATGAATAACATGACGATCAATTGACCTGGACTTGGTTACTCCTATAACAAAATTGAAACATTTCTTGGTTCTGGCTGTGACAAAACTTACTGAGCTAAAAAAAGACCATTTACATGTATCAGGTCTCCCACGGCATCGAGTCCTTCCCATGACTTCAGATCCTTCCAAAACTTTTGGAAAACATCACATTCCCTATTTGGCCTGCGTTAATCTTATGATGCAGGAAATAGCAACAGTCCACGGTCATCTCAAGGCTCTGAAGTAAAGACCAAAGATAGAGATAGTCAAATTCCATGAGGACTTTCTGGTCTAAGAAGTATCACAGCTATCCTTGAAGGCTCCCAGCAAGATGAAATTCGAGCAAGTTCAAATCATTGGCTCAAGTGTGATCAATGTGAAGCATTGAAGAGGTGTGGGAGAGGCCATATGACTTACAGGGCTACATGTTTGAGGTCAAACCTCTGTAAAAGGAGAATGTTTAATTAGTAATATCAAACAGAGACATTCTGTTGACAGAAAGTATCAAGTTGAAGCAAATGGCCACAAGAATATTATCTGGAGTTAGAATATCATGGATCCTTCTAATCATGTTTTTTCCACCAAGTATTTTGATAGGCTCCTTGAGATCTGGGGGCTGGTCAGGTCTTAGCATTTCTTGATTCACTTAATCTCACTGACTAATGATTCATGAAACCCTGGCTAATTACTCCTGCGTGTCCGTACCCTGGCAGTATTACGTGGGCTCAGTTATGCGATCTTCCAAATAACTTTGATATCAAATTTTTAAAAAGACTCCCTCAGAGTTGACAGACCCAGGCAGACAGGCAAGCTGAGAAAGCATGTCAAAGTGGTTCACTTTTAGTCAGGAGGACGATTCATGTTCTAACATCACATCACTCATTAAAACCAATGGATGAAGCATTTCCTGTCTGGGTTTGATTAGGAACATATGGTGAGAAATATGTCCAAGAAATTGTAAGAGGCCAACACTTAATTAGCTTAAGTAAACACGATATTGTATCTTCTCTTTCATGCGGGAATAATGAGAAGAGTCCTTTCTGAAATTATTCTTCAAAGTTTAAACACCTTTTTCCTGGTCTAACCAAAAAGAGAAAGATGGGGATGTCCTCTTCTTCCAAAGTGTCAACTGATGACAAAGCTTAATCATTTTCTATAAAAAAAACATGTCTACACTTAAAGTGGTCGACCCCATCAATACTCATCATATAAAAGCCCTTGAGAAACCCATAACCAAGTCTTAAAATGCGTCAAATTGGGCAATTAGTACAATCCTATCTTCTATTAGGTAATTAGTTTAATGATATTGAGCTAGGTCTGTCTCAATCAACCATAAAGATTCCTGTCCATGTCTCTGTTTATTGTCTAGGTGGTAAGGTATCTCTTTCTATTTCCTCTAAAAGAATGATGAAGTGTTTTCACACCTAGACTCAGAAAGCCAACGGAGGAAATTGCTTATCCTCCATGGATTAAACAGCTCAGTGTGACATGTTTTTTCATCACTGGACAGTGAAAAATATTATTCCCTTCATGCTGGCTATCATAGCGACGTTGAATTGTATGAGTTTCTGAACGTGAGACCCAACACAACCCTCCCCCCAACCATGACCAAGCAGGACTGATCCTCGCAATGGAGCATTATTATGTGTGAACATTCCGCAACAATCAGGAAATCTGCCCACATCAGAAAATAACAGATATTTCATGAGTATGAGAGCACAGTAGACCTACTGGTACATACATGTACCTGAAAGAAAATAATCGCATATATCTTTCCAAATTGTGAGAACCGTTGTGCACAGAATTTTTTTCATTACTTGAACTGTTGATGTGAGGGAAGAATAATTCTCATCTTTAAGAGTCCTGTTGCTTGCTTCTTACTATTGGAAATTTATCTGGCTTAGGAGGGTGTGAATGCATAAAAGAAAATCAAGTACTTGCAATTTTTTTGATTGGGTATATTGTGAAAGCACGTTCTAAGGAAAATTGTCTGCTCTTTCAATGATTTTGTCAAAACGGTGTACATACAAGTATTTCTATGTTTTAAAGTTATCATTTAAGTTAATCATAAAATCAAGGCATACCACTCTATGAACTTGCTTTTATCAATCTTAAAACTAGGCAACCCCACTCTCATAACAGAAGTATCCACTGTTATGATTTTAGAGTACCAATACACTTGCATCAAATGCTTTAATGCAAAAAGAAAGTTTTTTTGTTCAAATGTCATTTATGTCATTCATGAACACTCTCATAAACCATTTGGTTAACATAGGGAGACCAGTCGCTTCTAATTCCATGAAAACTCAGTTTGCAGAGAGCAAAGAAGTTGGGAAACTTACTATAAATAATTATATAAATAATGGGAATTTGATATTCCAATATCTATTTCATTCCCCTCCTCAAGTTCTTCAAAAGGTGGAAATAAAGTGATTCAAGACAAAACGGATGAGTCGCTTCACCAGCGAAGGGAGACAAATGATACTCTACGTCACATACCAGACATAAACCCATTCATTACATCTTCAATTGGCACCTAGACACTCGGTACATCCATTGATGGATAGATTGGACTACTGAGGGCTCCCTTTGCCAATCAATTAAGATTTCTTTTCCTCTGAGAGAGTTATTGGGTATTACATCGCTACAACTGGCTGCCATTGAACAGGCTTATGCAATGTCAAATGGTGCATGTGAAATATGCCTAAATTTCAGGATTTACAAAAAATAGTCATCATTTTGGCCTATACAAAAGTGGAATCCTCCCCCACCCCCTTTTAAACAGATTTTTCAAAAACCAAGAGTTTGTAAAAGCTATTTTTCTTTTGGTAGAAGTTGTAGACTAATAAAGTCAAAAAATTAATTTTAGATTTTGTCGACCCAAGCTCATCCAATCCCCCTGAAGACTTAAGAATGTAATGACATTCAAGGGGATGTTGGACTAATAAAAAGAATACCAACGTTCATGACCAACTCAACTTGGATATTGAACCCTGGTTACAAAGTCACCAGACCACTGTCCTATTTTTTTAAATTGTGTCTGAACACCTTCTCTGGTAAGAGTGACTCCAAGCAGAATTTAATTGATTTTTTTTATCATATCCCGGTCAACAATCCTTTTCATATCACTTCTTACATATCGAGAACACCATGTATCTTTTTCTTTCCCTTTATATCCACATGGTGATCACAACCTAGTTACCTAAATTCCCAGGCAATTCTCACTACGTTGCTTAATAATAAAGTCATCTTTAGGCATAAAATAATAACTGAAGTGAACAAAAATGTTTGTCTCTGCCCCATTCATAATCAATTTCCTAGACCAAACTATGTGGGGCTGAACACGTCCACAACTAGGTTTCTGTTCACACTAGTCTACAAAGCAAAACGATGAAAATCACATTAAAGGATGGTTATACTGATTCAGAGAATCAATAACTTTAGTTTTGATCATCAGATAGAATATGAAAGAAACTGCCTCAGAGTAATAGAGAATTCGATTAAAATTGTTGAAAGATTTAGTGTAAGCTGTAAGATATTTACTCTGCCAGAGCCAAAGGCACTGCACACAGCGATGCAAGAAAGGGACTACACAAAACTGTTTGGCTTTCATCTTTCATCTTTTTCCATCATACATGTAGCTTGAATTTGAAGGGGATCTAAGAAGATACATTTGCATTGAAAAATTTTACTGTAATATTCTCACTACAAAACATGACAAGCACTTGACAGCTAAAAATCATTTCTATTTTTTCCACGATAGAATTTTTCCAATAAGATTGCTTCCTTGATCGCGTTGAGCCTTCACAGTCATGGTAGACCAGTCCCAAAATGGATCACTCCAGGTAAGTCAATGTGAACAGGGTCTTTGTATTAAAGCTGATGGGGGTTGGTCAGAGGTATACACCAAGGAATTGTCCACCAGGCAAGGTGTTAGGTGTAGACAACCCCAAGTGACTGCATCAAATCCAATCTGCTTCAATAGGTGGTTTCAGACCGCCTCGAAGTTCGCCAGTTCCAGGTATTCTCTGATCGGGAAATTTACCCCGATCAGAAAATACCAGGTATTTTGGTAATGTGAAAGCAAACTACGCGTAATTTCCCCGAAAGAAAATACCCGTTAAATAGTAGGTACTTGGCGAAATTACGAGAACTTTCGTGGGGATTTTTCCAAGGTCGCAGGTATTTTGGCGATGTGAAAGCAAATTACGGGAACTTTTAGCCAAGCGTGTCGTTGGGCGCGGCGGCGTGGGTGGCTGCTGGGCTAGTGATTTTGAATTTCGCGCCTTGCCTGCTTATCAGACCATAATTGCGCATGCTCGTAACTTCGGGAACTTATCCCGAAGGATGTGTTTCGGGGCGGTGTGAATGCAGGAATAATTAACGGGTATTTTTTAGCCGAAAACAGTTCCCGTAATTTAACGGGGATTCTTGTGATCGAGGCGGTTTGAAACCGCCTAATGAATATCCAAAAGAAATATTACTTTGCTCTTCTTCTTAGATGTATCCTGGTCTAACAAGGCAGATAAAAAACTATCAACTGCATGCTACAACAAACCTTCATATTTTTATACAAATAGTGACATAGAACTATATATTACATATTTCTTCCATGGATGTTGGATGAGAGAGACACATAAGAGTTGTTTTTAGGATTTTTAAGGAGACACAGCAATCTAGTCCAGAATATAGGGAAAATGAACAAAAATGAAATTATTTGTGGTGCTGTGTTAGTCATGAAAATCACAGACATGTGAAATATTTTTATATCCATTTTTTTCTTTTATTACTTGAGGTGCAAAATGATGCACCTCATTTTGGTCAATAACTCACTATATTAGATAGCCAAGACAGATAGCCAAGCGCGATTGGTCCATAGCGCGTCACGTGATATGATCAAAATCAATGTATTTTCCCAGCCGGTCCACCTTCGATGAATATATTGACCAACCGGTCCATGAATATATTTTTATACGTGTATGGCGCCCTCTTGTGGATTAGATGTTACCATGCATTATCGGCCTGCCTTGGGTCCTGGACCTGGACTGGGCTTGAACTTTTAGAGTTAGATCTAGGGCTAGGCCTAAACAAAGTTGATTTGATTACTCAAGGGTCATTCACTGCGTTAGACTAACGTTACTTAGATATCTATAGATCAAGATCTAAGGTTAGATCCATACCAGTTCAATCAATCACTGTGAATATCATAAAAATGATGCTGCACGCATCGTAAGACCTAACTTTATCTTCATCATTAGAGGCTATCTAATATAACAGATATTGACTGATGGGATGTGTAAACAAAAACATTCTTTGGACCACCTAAAGGATTAATATTTTCCCTCGTGATCATATTTTCCCTCAGCGCTGCGCGCTTCGGGAAAATATAACCCCTCGGGAAAATACAAATCCGGCGGTCCAAAGAATGTTTATATTACACACCCCATCAGTCAATATCTGTATAATAAATACACCTTGAGAATTAATTTTTTAAAATATATCATGCTTTTATTGTGACCTTGATTATTTGACAGAGTTCCATCAGTAAATAATTCTTCAAAAAAATTTCCTCACCAGTTTTGTTAATTTTTGTTCATCACTACCAATTTCCTTTATCTTCATCTCGATGTCAACCACCACTTCATTTTCATCATCGCCTTCATCTCCTCCTCCTCCTTGCCCTCTTCCAGCATCAATCTCTCTCCTCCTCCTAGATCGATACAAGATGTCATCATCCTGACTTTGCTTCTTTGTCACATCATCAATCTCAGGGCGTCTCCTACGTTCTGTTCTGAACGATTGATGATGTGAGAGTTTGGAAGGTGAGATAGGAGTACGGATGTGAGGATTGACCACTGAGTTATTATTATTGGTTCGGAGCTCGCGTAGAGCCGCACGGATCTTCCTTCGTTCTGTGATGTCTGAACTTGTATCAAGCTGTGAAGCAATGAACAAAAAAGAAATAAAGTTAGACGGACTTTAAAAAAATCCTCCAAAAATAATAAACGACACATTCCGTAAGAATATTTGAATTATACTTTACTGAAAATAATCAGTGAATATCATGCAGAAGTTTACAATTAATCAATTTCATTTGTTAATCAAATTACACTAGATCATTGCAGTTACATATTGTACTCTTATGTCTTCATGTATCATCAGATATAATTCACCTAAATAAATTCTAATCAATTTTTAATTTCATACCTATGACAGTTCTTCTTTTGTGATCTAAGAGGATGAACTATCACAGGTATGAAATTATATCAATTCTAGAAAAAAAATTGCAAGAATAATATACAAACTACAATGGCTACTTGGTATTGATCCAGTTCATGCATGTGTATGTCTGACTGTACGATATGCACAATGGAAAACAGAAAATAGTCCCACAGCGGTGGAATCATTAATTGCTAGTAAGCAGTGGAACATTTTTTCAGAACATTGTCTGATACCCACACTAATTTTCCTTACTGGAGGGCATTCATGAATGACCCCCTCCTCCCCTCTCTGAATACCAACAGAAAATTGATGGGGCAGACATATTTACAAGGATAAACAATCTAGCCTGGAAGATACATATGTGCATAATGCCAAGAATTGACTAATATTTGAACACCAGGGACACTGCATACTGTGGCAATTTGGATTGGAACGTTGCCATGGAAACAAATAAACATCTGGGAAAGACCCGTTGGCAGTCAGCTTTGATTGGGAAGATTGTCAGTCATGACTGAATATCTATGAAATCTGATACCCCCCTCTCTCTCTTTCTCTCATTACAACTAAGACATACCATCTCCTCAGGAACTTTTTCATGTCATTTGTTTCTACATGTAAATAAGCATCTCAATACAAAATGACTGTCGGTTTACAGTAGATGTTCTCATAATAATCTCATTTTTTCTCCGTTGTTTGTCTTTTTTAATATCCTCCATGTGCATTCTGCCGTTTCTTTCTTTATATTTCATCATCACATATTAATCTCCCTACATCTACCCCCCCAAAAAAAAAAATAATGATAATAATAAATGAATAAATAAAATAATGTATCGCTAGGAATTTTCCACTCTGAAGAACTTATATCTTCTTAATACTCCATTTCTCAATAATATCATTTATACATTAATGTACATGTATAAATAACAAAACTCCATCTTTTTACTCTATATCCTCACCTGGTAGCCTTATTGGTAAGATGCCCCACCCACAGGGACTTCCCCCTCCCATAGGGACTTCCCCCACCTGTGATCTAAGCACAGGTGATCAGTGCACAAGGATTCCACATAGACAACCAATCAGGGTTTGTTTTTGAATGCCAACATGTCATTGCACTTTACTATTGCCTGGTGTGAGATCAGTTAGTCTAGCCTGCAGACTCATTTTTGCCTTATACATTTGTAAACATAATATACAGTATAGGAAAAATCCATGGATCCTACTAGTTCTAGTAGGATAGGATCCATGGTAAATCCATAGTAAAAGGCATTTCAAAACACTGGTTATGTGAATAAAAATATCTAAAGATTATCATTGTAAGTAATCCATGAACTAAAGAATCTTACAACACTGTGGAAGAGGGGAAGCCCCATATAACTTGTGTATTTATCTGTATTTAATTTAGTCAAAAGTGCATTTGAAAATTGAATTAATCATTGAAGGAGTAAGGATACATGTACATCCTTCAGCAAGAAATCTATTCACAATGTGCTGCACTCAACCCAGGTAAACACCTGGTAGGATTCATTTGTTGAATGTACTGGGCGCTGCTGATGAAGTTGTAGCTTAAATTAAAATCAAGGTAATGATAGTTGCACTTTGTATCATCTGGCAAAAAACAATAAATTTATCTATTATTACTAAAAATTGATAGTAATCTAGATACCCAAAAGTTTCCAAGGTGCATTTTAATTTTTCTCCTTGTTAAATGTTTGATATTAATGTATTTTCTTTTAGTAAAAAGAATAAATTTATCTACATTATACAGAACAGGACCACCAACCATCCTACCACCTGTCATTCTTAAAACCCAAGACCAACTATTCAAAATCAAACAACATAAAGTCCTGTAGTGTGATTGATGGAAGAGATCTTCTCACCTGTAATCCTGAGGTCATTGGTCAAATACAATGCATGGTCAAGTTTAGAACTAAATAGGTCTGAGATCATTTGCAATAGTAAGTGCTTCAAAGAGGTCAACTAAAATTGCTTTTAGAGAACCAAGAGAGCACTGTTCAAAGATTTTTAATAGACAAGTCTCAATCAAGATAAAATTTCTGATATTTCTCGACCGATATCAATGCACCTTTCATAAATTTAGCCCTCTATTTAAACATGTACCATATTTTACTCAATATCTCTTGGCTCTCTTACATAAAGTTAGGGAGGTTTAGAGAATAATAACATTTGATCCTTTGTTTTAAAGTGTTTGGGGCAGACAATGTATTTAGTTTAATAGTTATGAAGGGTATTTTACAAAATTGGGCATTGTGGGGCTACGGGCAAGTTTTCATTCATTCATGTCAACATGATTCTTTTGGGGCTTGTCAGAAAAGAGTGGGAAATTAAAAGAACAGGATTGAAATTAAAATCAAGTATGATCGAAAAGTAATTAGTGCCTACACACCTAAACCAAAATGTTGAATTTGAATAGCATCAACATTTCCATTGTTTAATTCCCTCACCTCTAAATAATAAGACAAAAGCTAGCACAGAAGGTGTGAATAGCAGAGTGTATGCAGGCGAGGTGTTAAATGCAATCTGTCTTTGCGCTAACTGACCCGTGGTCTGCTTAACACGCTGTGAAGCACTGACGCGATTAATAAAACGTAATAATGGAAAGCGGTCATGTGACTAGGGAGGAGTGATGTTTTTAGTTTCGAGCTGGGAGTAAGATGGATGGATCCTTCCTTACCATGTGTAAAATGGTAGACATTCTTAGCATCTGCCGAGAATTCAATTTCTCCAAAAGGTGCTTACATAAGCATTCTATGTCACACTGTCAAAAAAAATCAAGTTCTCTATTTTATATTAATGTTTGTAAATTTAAAAGTATTTTGAGAATGAATGTTATCAATGTTATCAATTTCCATGCCCAGTTCTCAATATAGTTTTACACTTTTGTTACTAGGGACTTTTTTTTGTTAATAGTGGGGATAGAAGTTTGAACAGGAGAACCAAGTCAAAAATATGAATTGACCCCCTAAATATATCCTTGGTATTAATTTCTCAATGGTTGACCACATCATTTGATGATACAATATAATCCTACAATGTTACTCTATCCTTGTTCATGAATTTGACCACTGTTCCAAAATTGCATTCCAACTTATCGCTGCCTCAACACACCTTTCTTGATCACTCTGAACTTGATCTTTCAAAGAAAAAGGCCTCTCCTATATCATTTCATTCTAGAACTATTCATCAAAAGCTCAATTCTTGTTTTCTTCATCCTATTCTTCTACGTGGGCGACTCCACTTCAGAAACAATGAACTTGCAATGAAAGATGTGATGTGAGATGAAAGTCTAGGAGAGGAGGAATTCTTGCATGATTTGATTTCAGTAAACCGCATCAGTGCCCAGCGCCATAACACATGCCAGAGTTCTGCTGGTTAGCATAAACCTAAGCTTGTTGTTGAGGTATGTGCTAATTATGCATCCAAGTTTTCAGATTATATATATTGTAGTAACAATAAATAGAGATTTTACATCAGATGAATACATTTAAATGTAGGCCCGATATCTACATTTTAAGTGTTTTAGCTTCATTGGTTTTTATTGTTTTCAATCTGTTCACCCCGAAGAAATAAGCCCCCATGTATCACTCTAAAAAAGTGAAAGTTGTTCATATTCATAAACAAGCCATTTCAAATGATTAATGATGATAGTGAATATTGATAGAGACATTTCTTTTTCTTTTTCAACTAATTGCTTTGGTGTACTTTATCAATATCGTTAATATAATACTTTCACCCTGGGTATGTTGATAATTCATTTAAGAAGTTTCAAAATATATATCTGCATGCACTTATACAAAAGTATAGAATACACTTAGAAAAGGATCGTCATATTTATGATTAAAATTTTGCCTGAAATATTTTTTTTCAAACAATCTCTAAAGTGTAATGATACAGCAGTATAATGCCTACCAGACTGCTAAAAGTGTTCTTCTCCTATATGCAGAATGCACAACCATCTGTTCTTATGTTTATTATCCATTTCAAAACCTACTACATGTACTTGACTAAACAGGATTTCCTGTGGAACAACATTAGGGAAATCATGTTCGTTCTACATTATATATTCTTCTGCTGTGATCCTGTATCTAATGTTATATATAATAATAAACGAGTACTGAGGAATAATATAGAGGACTATATATGATTAATTCATAGTAAATAGGAGGAACAATAAAGGAAAAAAAAATGTTTTTCTTGCAGTGTTATTTTATAATTCCAATCACTGGGCTTGATTCCTTTTTGCAATTACCACCATGTTCCACTACCTTCCATATATGTTCATAAAAAGATTGATAGATGAAAAATGAAAATATTAAATTGCCAGAAACTTTAAAGAATGAAATACTATAATAACTTCTGATTCTGATTAAGTCCTAAGCTCTGCAATAGTCCAGCAAGTAAAATCAGGATAAAATTTGTTTTTAAAATGCCCCCTAACTCCTCCTGACACAAACTCATTTAAAGGCTTGATCTATCGTTAACCAACTTCCATATTTCTGTGTGACCAAAAGCACAATCAGAATTTAATAATGGATGGGGTAAAAACTGACAAGTAGGATCATCCGGTTTGGTCAACGATGCAAACTCTTGTTTGGGATATGTTTAATCAGGCTTACAGAAACCAAATACAAGGAGGGGATTTTAGTTGGATCATGCGAAATATCTGGGATAATCAAAACAAAGGCATGGCTTTAACCACTGTATTATACACCCTTAGGTGATCTTGATTCATTACAATGGCTGCATTTAATTGTGAACCATGTTATCTTTGGGATATTATATATTCCAAAACAAATTTTTCAAATGGGAAAAGATAACATACAGCTTACTTTTTCCAATTGATATTGAATAACTGAAAGATAAAAAGACAAGCGATGCATGAAAGCCTCAAGATAAGAAGAGTCAAGACAAGCAGACATGAGAAGAGGAGACAAGACAAGGAAAGACAAGAAGAAAAGACAAGACAAAAAGACAGGATTAACATTACTTCTTGAGTAAATGCTGTAGTGTTAAGTACACCATCGGTGTTCTGAGAGGTCCTCATCAAGCATATTATATCAATATTAATTCAACACCAATGTCATCATGGTGTTATTATAAACATTCTGTTTATTTTTACTCTTTATGTTATGTTAAGTTAAAATCAAAACCCAGTGTTGTACTCGAGGGTGTGGTCATCTCATGAAACTCTCACCTACATGTACTGGTGTTAATCTTAACACTAAATTTTAGATTGCGTAGATAGTAAAGACAAGTAGGGTGCGTTCACTGTAAGTACACCATCAGTGTTCTGAGAGGTCCTCATCAAGCACTTTATATCAACATTGATTCAACACCAATGTCATCATGGTGTTATTATAAATATTCTGTTGTTCAAATCCAAACCTAGTGTTGTACTTGACCACTTGAGAGTGTGGTCATCTCAAGAAACTCTCACCTACATGTACATGGACTGGTGTTAATCTTAACACTAAATTTTAGATAGTGTAGATAGTAAAGACAATTAGTGAGAACTTAACATGTAAAGCATATTCAGCAGTAGTATCAATCATATCTCAGAGTAGTTTGAGGAAGCTAATCAACTGAAAGATGAACAATTGGATACAAACAAGTGTAGGCTACTATGTTTGTATACAAATCAGAAGAAGATGTGAAGTTAGTTAAACTCCATCTACCTCTCTTTCTTTTTTCTCTCCCTCTCCTCCTCCTCCTCTCTCTATCTTATCAATCTATCTATCTTTCCATCCATCTTTCCCTCTCTTTCTCTCCCTCTCTATCTAACTCTATTTATCTATATTTCTTTCTCATCTTATTTGCTAAAATTTCATTTTTGATCATCATTGTCATAATATCATGAATATCATTATTATTAGTACATTTATTTATTTCATTTGTGTTTTGTTTAGTTTATTAATGTTGTGTTGGGGGAAGCGGTGCCTCCTTCATTTTGATCTCCTATTCTCCTTCATGTCTTCATATCTGATGGACTTGCGACCAAGCGGACACTCAACTATAATCATATGATATAGTGCACCTACTTTGAGGTGCTTTAGAGCACTGTACACAAGACTGTGATACTGAGGTGAAGACATGATACTGTACATGCTATTTTTATGTTGACAACTGAAAAAATATTCAAAATGAGAAATGAATAGTTTGGGTTTCTTTTCTTTGTAAGTTGTCTATTCAAGGGAAACAGAAACCATTCACTAATTTAAACCCCTTTTTTAATCCTGCAAAACTAAAAACTACCAACTGGAGATAAATTATAATTTAAGTATCCCCCCCCCTTGTTTGACAAACTATTGGATAGTAAAATGTCAATGACAAGACAATTATACTCAGGAAGTAATATGACAGATATTATTCTAGGAATTAATTCTAAGAGTGATCCTAGCTTTCATGCCATGCTATATCTGCACACACAGAGAATACAAGGGATCTTTAACTGCATTTAATATCGACTAATTGGTAAGAATGATTGAGAGTTGGAAGGAAATCTATTTGTTCTCTTTACAAAAGAATTGGATGCAAGAGTGTGTGAAAGAGATTAGCCTTCTATTACTCAAAGGATTAATCTTAAAAGGAACAATTTAAACACTATATCAATAAGCTGTCAATTGGAGAAGATAAATACTGTGACTTTTGTTCAAAATCTTTTATGCATGATGAAGAGGAAAGATTGGATATAAAACGTCATGGCCCATATCTGGATCATGAAAATAGGTGGTGTATTATTTGTCCCTATTTGATTCAATCAATGGTTTCGTTTTCCTTCTTGCATACTGTAGGTGGTCATCTAAACCACTGAATCACGATACAACAAAGCAAAACCCATTTCAGAAGGAATTTACTTTAAAGTTAACGATATTAGCCACTTTTTGTCCATAGCCACGCAAGATTTTCATTGACCACAAAATCACAAGGTTGGGAAGATATTGCAAAGATACATGGTTATAATATAATTTCAGTTTCTAGAGTTTTATATTTTCCATGAACAAAAACATAATTTATGAATTAAAAAAAAATCTGGCCACATTTTCAATATGCAAGATCAACCATCAACCAAACCGTTGTATCTCTCTCACATGTGCAAAGCGCTAAATTATTCATTAATTCCAAATTTAACTACAATATATTGTATCATCTTTCAGGTAAATTTTGAACAGCCATTCACTAAATTTCCCTTTCTAATCAGACTGTCAGCTATCATACAACGATGATTATCATGTGATCAATCCTTTCCATTACTTAATGACCCAGTCCATTGTAAATCACCGTGCCAGTGAAAGATTGCCTAGGAGAATTCTCCATTCATGTGACCGATGAAAAACATGTTCCACTGTCAACAACGGCCAAGATGCATGGAGAGGGAAATTGCACGGAACAATGCCTTGATAATGATGGATAACATGCAAAGTTCAATTTAAATCTACTCCTCCTGGCCAAGAAGTGATATATCACACACCTATGGCTGTAGATTGTATTCATTCTACACCTCTGTATCTCATATGTGTAGCACGATGTCCTACATTATTTGTTTTTAAAAGGATTTGAGAAGTTGGAAACTGCAAAGGATTGGAAAAGAAATTTAAAACTGAATTAAAGAACTAATTTAATGTGGTGCTAAAAGATTAATACAGAGTACATGTATGCAGTAGCTTGGGTCCCAACATGGATTATTTTGTTCAGAAACAAGCCTGAACTAAGGCCTGGCATTTAACAGACTGGGCCTGAATTCAGGCTTTTACCCACAAGTAGCATCCTCATAACATATTCCAGCACACAATCTACTATCTATTGTAAAAGTGAATCTGAGCATTAGTTTTCACAGAGTCACCATACAACAACAAATAGCACAATAAGGAAGAAAAGAAAAGAAGAAATAACAGGGTCAGATGATCAAAAGATATTGAAGAATAGGATCCAAAGCAAAAACTTCCTGAGGTAATAATAGTCAACAAGCACGCTGGAATGATTGTTTGCAAAGATGGATCTTCTATGCACTTCTCTTGACCTCCTTCAAAGTGCCCCCTCCCTTTATTTCATTTTTTTTGTAAAACCATAAAAAAAGAGCAATAACTTTGCTTCACGATTCTCTCTCAAAACAGGAATATTTTACAAAATAGAAAGATTAAATGAGAAATTTAATAATTATTTTGTGAGTAATTTGAAGGGAGGGATTACGAATTCATCAGCACAAACTTGTAAGTAAGAGTAAACAAATTCAAGAACGATTAAGCCAATTCATCAAATTTCTATCGACATGGAGGATTTGAGAAAAAAAATGTTTATCAACCTTTACAAAATTTATACTTAACATTGTTGGAACATATCATAAAACCCTACTACATAGATCTTTGTTAAAATATCTTAAAGTACACAAAAACTAGACATATTGTACTCCAGATGCTGAACAGCATGTATATCAATCATCATGACATGATGTCCTCATTTAGTCCTCATAATGTACACCCAATTGATCATCAGAAAGGATATATGCTGAAAAAATAGAATATATCTGGTATCCCAAAAATGTCAGATTTGGAAATGAAATGAAATGTATTATCAAAGGTAATCCTAGCATTTGCATCCAACACCATAAACATGTTGTTTACATTGAAAACAATGTCACACTCATGAGGATGTAAACAAAATGTATGTATCTAATAATAGATAAAATTTTAAAATTTAACAGCTAAAATAAACTAGTCACTTTTTTCTTCTCTATTAAACCTTCTACATTTGTACATACATGTAAGGTCCCTTTACAAAATATCATTCATAGAATTTCAAGCAAAATATCAATGAAAGTAGCCTTGCTATATTATTGGAAATTGCTAAAAATGTCTGTTTATAGATAACGTTTGTATAATTAAAATGATCATTTTGTTATACTTTCATGGGTTTTGAAAAGGGTATTCTATGGATTGGTTTCACTGACCTAGCCCTGGTGCCCTATAGTACTTCAGAATCATTTTCAGAATCTTTTCACTGCTTTTAGAAATAACATTGAAAAAAAAATTGACATTTCTTAGCTCTTCCTAAATAGTAACAGAAAATGTGTTTCCTAAATCATATCATCATTGGAGTAAACGCTGCATGGGTTCACTATACATGTATGTACACACAGATGCAAAGTTACACTGTAAAAGCAACGTGAATACAATAAAGTGAGCTTAAAGGGGAATGAAACCTTTGGAACAAATAGGCTTGTGTAGAAACAGAAAAATCAAAGAATAAAGAAAGTTTGAGAAAAATCAGACAAATAATGAGAAAGTTATGAGCATTTGAATATTGCAATCACTAATGCTATGGAGATCCTCCTATTGACAATGCGACAAGGATGTGTGATGTCACTGATGAACAACTTTCCCTTTGGTTGACTATAAAATACCCTCAAAATGTATCTTTTTGCTTTTTCTTATGATGATACAAACTCTTCATCCATGATGTATTCTTAAAAAATATGTATTACATGCCCTCATGTAGAAAGAACACATGATCTATGGATAGATATGATAAAAGAGGCAATTCAAGTGAAATATATACTAAAGTAATGGGGAGAGTTGTTCACAAGTGACATCACACATCTTTGTAGCATTGCCAATTTGCTATCTCCATAGCAATAGTGATCGCAATATTCAAATGCTCATAACTTTCTCATTATTTGTCCGATTTTTCTCAAACTTTTGTTGATCTGTTTCTTTGATTTTTCTGTTTTCACACAAGCTATCTTGTTCCAATGGTTTCATTCTCCTTTAAGTCACAGTTTACTGACATCTTTTACACATTGAATTCTCAGTCAAAACCTCAATATTGCTCTTTAAAATGGGTTCTTTATTGCCTTTCATTCGCTCTTCGCTTGCTCCACTAACCTCTTTCGCTAGAATGAAAAGGGTCCGATTTCTCTCTATTGTATCTTGTCTGGAAAGAGAGTTTTTTATGGTGTCAAGAAAATTGTGGTACATTGTACCCTAATTTCATCAGCTGTATGAAATTAGGTAATAAAAACCATTAAATGATATTGTTGTCATTATTTACTGAGGGAGGGGGATAGATTCCCACCTCAATGTTTGGCAATTCATGTTATATTTAAAGTTTGATAAGTGACAAAGGGTTTGTTCGATTTTAAAATTTAAACAGCAACATGAATCGAGATTAAAAACTCAATTCCAAAACATGAAACACAAACACGATCAGTGGTGCACTGTTCAGTGTCAAAAATACAAAGCCGTTTATATAATGATCGTTTTTAATTTTCTGCTTTCGTAACGGTAAGCGCATCTTTAGTCTACAGTTTGACCCATCACACAAAAGGTCAGTTCTGGCATTTGTTTGTATAGGCTTCCACTGCGAGAGCAAATTTAAAGACATTTCAAAACTCAATTGTCCTCAATGTCGTATTCCTGATGCGCAAGGTCGTAAATTGGAGCTGATCACAGATCGCTTTTACAGACGCATCTTTTTCGACGATTAAATTTTCCTCCAAATCAAGATTTGAAAATTGAAAATTGAAAGACGTTTACTTTTACAACTGGGAATAGAGGACATTGAACACACCCTTTGTTTCTCATTACATCTGTGATTTTTAATCGCGTTTTGAATCATGATTCATGTTGCCATTTAAATTTTGAAACCGACATTGAACATTCTGAATTGTACAAGGTACATGTACTATCCCCTATTGAACACATTTGCTAATATTTATGTATATAAAAAAACCTTTTGAAAAATAAAGCATGTTAACTTTTTCATTTTTAGACATACATTGATGGAAGTGACATATTCAATTAAATATAGACTTCCATTTAAATTGAGTGGTAAGACCAAGACAAATATTCAAGGAAACTGGGAAAGGTTAACATAACCAAGGAGCTCCGAAGCTCCTTGACATAACACACCTAAGGGGATGGGTACAGTACAAACATGGAGGAGAAGGAATGAGAATGGAATAATATATAGGTTTACAACTGGATTTAGGAATTATAGATTTTACTATTTAACTTAACACATCATAAACAAATAATCCAACCTCAATCACATGATTACACAAGACTCTCTCGTATGTTCACTACTTTTATCTGCTAATCATCAAAGTAATTTGACAAGTTATCCACAATGACATCACCAAAACCACACCGCACACTCCACAAATCTCTTCCTCAAATATGGATGACTCCCATGACAAGTTAAAGGGACAAATTTGAGTGAATTGATTGAAGCAAATTATAGACCCATTAAAAGTTAGATGTGGTATTAACCTGGCCATGTATCATATGTCCTTTTATTATTGAATTTCATGATTTTATGATTTTCTGGTTATTCTTTTGGAAGCCTGTCCTCTCTTTTCAACCACTCTTCTTTCTTATTATCCTTTCTTGTTCCTTTTACTTCTTTTCTATAGAACTATTCTTTAAAATATCAATTGAAAGATCATACGAGGCAGTCACCCTCCCTGCCCCCCTGCCCTGTTGTACACAGTTTCAGCACAGTAATTAGATTATTCAATATTGAAATGCCTTTAAAAGCTCAAAGCAATGTCTTGTGATTGTTGATCAAAATGACCAGTATTACCGCCTAAGTTCCTTTCTGTCTCATTTTGTTGGATACCATATGTCGCTTATAAGAACATTTCAGAGTAGACTTTAAAATATTATTACACATCTCAGCCCAACAGTCATGATGAATAATTATAGGAAGTTACGTAAATCTACTAGCAGAGGAACAAGGTTATCAAAATCAATGTCTCTTCTTCTTTGAGGTTATATTGGAAAATTAAGACCAAATTGAATTACAGTACACATCCAACCTACATAGTATGAGTAAAAACAAAATTACTAACTCTAAATTATAGGGATGTAAAATAAACCTAGATTGAATGTAGATTGTGAGCAGTTGAACTCTAACTTTGATTCGAGTATTAGTGATTTTTTTTTCTTAAATCTGAAATAACCCAAATTCAATAACTGGATGCTTATGAAAGCTGATCTAGTAAAGAAATTCAAATCCATTCAAATTAGGGTGCACAAGATTTGTACTGAGAATAAAACAATTGATGAGCAGTATCATCAGCTCCGACTACATATACAGCCTATCTGCACAAAGAATATTCTTCAACATGCAGAACTACATTAAGTTCGAACCCTTGAAGAAAGTAGTATGACAATATGAATAACATTATGTACAGCGTACACATTAATTTCTCTAGGTGAGAGAGGTATGCGAGCAGTTACATGTAGGTATGAGAAAGTTTCTTGAAAATGTTTGGAATGTACATTATCAACTAAAACCCTGCAAGGTGCTAATGTGTAATGTGCCCTTTTGCCACTCAGCGTGAGAGATATGTAAGTTCATCAATATAAAGCGATTAAATCAAAGCAATCATACATGTAGTCTTTAAGAGGTGTCCCACCCACAAAAGGTATACTTAAAATATGTTCTTTATCATCAAATATAGTCACAAAATATGACAAAATCATAATTTCTATATACATGCATAACACTTTAATTATAGGCCTATAGTATTCTCAGTTTGATGTACATGTACATATTAATGAATGATATTAACTTTTTGGACCTGCATTGTACATCAGTACATGTAGATTTCAGTTCTAGTGTTCCACGCTTCTTTTTATAAGCAAACAATTTTACACAAAAAAATAATACAGAATGTTTGTACTTAATGTAGCATTATCAGACATGTTTATGATAGACAAAGATGTCCTTAGAATTTGTAGCAGCATCAACTGACAGTCAACGTGTACACCAAATGCTCAGTTGTCAATAAATGAATATTGACATTTCAATCCTGTATTTGTGGGTCAAAGGTAACTGTTTATGGTTGTTTACAAACCAAATACAGACCTCACAAGAATGACAGAAAGTCACAACAATCATTGAATCCCAGCTAGACTTGGGAATATTTACCCCTTTATGATTTTAGAAGAAAATATAGAAAACAGAATACATGGGCTGATGAATCTTATAATGAATTTTAATGGGGTGGGGGGGCTTTTTTTAATTTTTTAAGTGCCCCTTCTTCCAAACATCTTGGAATAGCTAAAAAGCTAATAAAGTAGGTTAAAAGCTCTTCTTCCAGGTTTGATAATACACTTACATGTATGTATGTGTGCAAAGCAAAGATTTAGATAAATTCCCATGTAATTCTGAAAGTCTCAGATCATTTTTCTCAATAAAGTTGAAGGGTATTAACTTCAAACTTCCTCTATACTATAGGCCTAATTATCAAGTTATGTTCAACCACAGTAGAGGCACCTTTTCAATCACTTTACATGTTATCATGGGGTCAGTGTATCAACATATTTCTTCTTCAAAATTTGCATCCCCATTAGACAAATCATGGTAAAATGTCTAAAAGCCCCCATTCCAAGTAAATATTATACCAATAGTCATGGCAACAAACATCTCAAAATAATGGAATTTTTTTTCCTTTGATTGTGTCTCCAACTTTCATCTAGCCCTCTGTTTGTTCATAAGCTTTAGGGGAGAAAGACATCCAAAAAATATTTTTTTTGATATTCAGTTTATTCTCTCAATATCTTAAAAATTAGGATTATGTCAACTTGAAATAAGGCATCTCAAAAGCAAAATCCACCTGAAATATCTTTTAAACTAGACAGAAAATAAAAACTAAGAAAACAGGACAGACAAAATTAAAATGTTGATAAGTGAATATTTTCTTTTCTCAATAACTTCAAATTTCTCAAGGATTTTTAAAATTTAATTCACATTACTTGGAAGGCCACAGATACATGTATGATATGACCTAATATTTGGAAAGAAGAGATGAAATTTGCTGACCATGAAAATGATATGAACAGGTTTGTGAGTATTTATTTGTAAAGGATGACAGAGCCACTTTCATTCCTTGATATTTCCCACACAAAAGAACTCCATGATTTCCATGTGAAATGCACAAATATTTAGTTTTATTGTTAAAAAATGTTAAAGCCTATTTTGTTTACTTAACATACATGTACATGTATAAATAAAACTGAAATAAATAACTAAATAAATACATGTACATGTATATTT